>NW_007728057.1:49422-137289 GCF_000696425.1 Galeopterus variegatus | reverse complement strand
TATGACCATAATCCTCAAGTAGGCCCTCAATGGTATCCAGCCAACCCTACTAATTTCCCTGATCCAATTCACTCTCCCACTCCCCTAGCATCCCATTTCACTCCTTCTCCTCCTTCTCAGCCTCTAACACCCATTCCCTACCCCCACTCACAGCTGATGACATTGGTTTTTATTTCACTGAGAAAAATGAAGGAACCAAAGAGAATTTCCACGTCCTCTCATCAATAGAATCTACTAACTGACCTGCATCTCTGTCTTCCTATACACTCTGTCTTCCCTATTAACAGTGGATACTTCATTCAAGCTCCCATCTAAGGACAACTCCTCCATTTGTGTAATGGCTCCCACCACCTCTCACCTAACTGGTTGGATTTCAGACCCATTAAATGGAATTTGAGATTGCATAAATTCAAGAAACTGAGAATTATAGGCAAGCACAAAGTACAAGTTAAGGAAACTGTGAGTTGACTTCCAAGTGTAAGGCAGGGGTAGAGGTCCGCAAGCTTTTTCACAAGGAGATCAACTGGGCTAAGGATCAGGAGGTCTGCTGCAAGGTTTTAGCAATGGCTATGCCACCATCTGGGGAACTTGGGAAAGTTACTTAGATTCATGGACTTGGGAGGGGTATGGGAACACCACAGACAAGGCCAGCAAACCTGTATGTTGACCTTTGTATTCTTTCTGTAACATATTCCCTGAATCAACCAGTGTTTTCACTTAAAAGTAACAGTAACAAACTAAGCTAAGCAGAAAAGAACTTAATTAAAAGGATATTGGTAGTTCACAGATTCTCCAAAAGGTGCAGAAAGCTGTTACCCCAAAATATGGTGCTTTGACATGCTGGAATGAAGAAGCAGTCTCAAGGTCTCTCTGAAACTCCCCCACCCCCATCTCTCAATTCTCTGTCACTCTCCAAAGCACAGGATGAGGCTGTTCCTTTATCTGCCTAAAGTCCAGACCCACCAAAGAAAACAATTACCTCTGTCCTTTCCCCAAGTTTTCATTAACTCATATCACAGGAAGGAAGACTGGAGTCTGTCTACACACCTGGAGTAACTTTTGTCATAGATTGTTATCTTCAATTTCAGTCCCATTCGGTATTTTGAAGAGAATCATTTATCAGCCATTGGCTGCTATGCAGGCCAAATAGACTTTGTCCCAGGCCCATTCTTCAGGCCAATTGCATCCCCCTAAGAATCACTTACTCCTACACCCCCATCTCCCCTTTCCCTATAGAGATGGATATTTAGGCTCTCTACCCCAGTACAAAATTGGAATTTTACTCTCTTATGATCCCCTTTGCTTTGCCCTCTCCCAGCACATTAAAATAATAAAATTTGTTGTGCCTTTTCTTCATATTGATAAATTTGTTGGTGATTTTTATTAATAAACCTTCAGGGGTGAAGAGGAAGTTTTCTCCTCATCCCCTACACTAGGATGGAAGATTCTGCATCCAGGAGTAAAGCCCAAAATTGCATCCTGGAGCCAATCCGATGAAAACAGCACAGGTGCCACTTAGCCCAGACATGGCAGCTTACATCACCCAATACTGACACGGATGTGCTGCCACTGATACCTCTGGGACTGGATGGAGCTGTGGTCCCTGAAGCCACCTCACTAGAAAAGATTATACACAGCCCCTGCTTCTTTACATCCCTAGCTTCACTGTCTTTTTCTAGGGAAGCTGCCTCACCCATATCCCTCTAAGGGAAGAAGTGGAAGCCAAGACTATTGCATAAACAGAGGTGGCTGCAGTTGGACAAGCCATAGGACCTGACACAAGAACCACAACTCAAACTGGCCTGGTACCTATGAGGTCGCTCAGTGGTCAGAGCTCTGACCAATGGGCATGATGAAAGTTAAGATAATCTGGCTGTGTCTAAAATTTCAGATTTGGGAAAATATTGAAAGATTCACCAATTGGCAACAGGGGCAGATATGAAAAGACACACATAGAGAAACAAAGAGTGAAGTAAAATACCATTAATGGGGTAAAAATAACACAGGATAATAAAATAACCTTGCATTCTGAAGGATCGTTTGTCTTAGATTTCTGTGAAACTCTCTCCCCCTTGTGCTACATGTATCCTTCCTGAGTGATCACTACAAAAATTATTAGTTCAAAACCTTCTCCTGTAATGAGAGTTCGGTTTTTCCAAGTTGGTTCCTAGGCTTTTGTGTTGCAGAACCAAAGCAAAGAGTAGAGAGTCAGATGGAGGATGAGGAATCTGTTTAAAAGACTGACGTTTTCTTGCTGGAGAGAATGTTGAAGAGAGACTGAAGGAAAGGCTAGGGGGCAGAAGAGTTCTTCAGCTTTACAAACTAGGTTTGGGTGGTTTTGTGTTCAAAATTGAGAGGGAGGGAGAGGTCATGGAGCAGCTGTCATAAGGGTAAAGGGTACTGAGTGTGCCAGGGAGAGGGAGAGATAAATTTAAAGATTTTTTTAAATTCTGTATTCTTTCAACTTTTAATTACATTTTTGTTGTTGTTTTGGCATTTGATATGGGGATCCAAACCCTTGATCTTGGTGTTATCAGCACCATGTGAGCAAACCAACTAGCCCTTTATTACATTTTGATTGATAGATTAGTTTCTTATAATGTGACACACAGAGACCAGGCTAACTCAACGAACTAGACCATGAAAGCCTTTGCTAGCCAACTTGCTAAAGTCAAGACACTCAAATACCTGAGATAGTGAACGATCTTTAGATGGTTGTTACAACTTATTGAATTTCGTCTTCTTAAACTTCCTCACTTTATAGCAGCATGTTCTTGCACAGGTTACCCTCTCTGGGCATCAATTTCCTCATCTGTAAAATGAAAATAATAAAAGTACTGCAGGTATCTCTTAGATTGTAGTGAGGATTATCCAGGACAACAGAGGTAAAAACACAGCATCTGGAACAAAGTCATCTCTCAGTAAAGGTCTGCAACTGTCATCTTAAGCACCCTATTTTACAGATGATAAATTTGAAACACAAAGAGGTTGGGCATTCTGTATAAGTGTTAGAGCTGGATTGAAAGCCAGGCTGTCTGCCTCCAAAGCCCACCTTTTTACCACTGCACTTGACTCTGTGTTGCCTAAACCAGTCCAAGCACCACGGCCACTACAGCTACTACTGCCTCCAGAGAGGATCTTCTGGGCTCTCCTTTTATCATTAGCTTTTCATTATCATTCAAACTGTTCAGTGCATGTGCATGGCTGATCCTGGGCATGTGCCGGGAAAATGAGTATCTGCCATTTTCAGCTCTCCGAATGGGAAATGACTCTGCCTCTCCAGGTCTTACTTACTTTCCAAGGATTTTGGTAACCTAAAAAGGGAGCTTAGGGCCGGCCCGGTGGCGCACTGGAGAGTGCGCTGCTTGGGAGCGCGGCGGCGCTCCCGCCGAGGGTTCGGATCCCATGTGGTGACCGGTTCCCACTCGCTGGCTGAGTGTGGCGTGGGCACAACACCGAGGGTTGCGATCCCGTTGCCGGTCCCCGGTGCGGGCGTGACACCGAGGGTTGCGATCCCGTACCGGTCAGTAAAAAAGACAAAAAGGAAAAAAAAAAAAAGGGAGCTTAGAAGCTGAGCAACCAAAATAAGGACAAATGTCCACTCTCTCACCACTACTTTGTGGATCTTTCTCAAGGAGAAAGCAAAGTTTGGTAGTTAGGAGCATGGACTCGGGAGCAGACTGTCTGGGGAACACTTATTCTATTCTGTGGAATGACACATTGCCCAATTTTAGAATTGTAATAAAGCCAGTATGAGATCTTTTACTAAAAAACAAAAACAAAGTGCCTGGCACATATTAAATGTTATATAAATATTACATAAATATATAAATCATGGGAATTTTTTAATATGAATAGTTTTGCCACCTAGTTTATCTGTTTTCAAATAATATGTTTAGATACTCTAATATTAAATATATAAAACTTTAAAATTTTCCTGCAGGGAGAAGCGTGGGGAAGAACTAGGTATATTTACAAATCACAGATTGGGTTTTTAAAGATAGGGTGTTTTTTCTTCAACACCACCCCCTTCCACATCTCCTACTTGTGTGTCAACCTAAATAACAACAGAGAGAGACTCTCTAAAAGAATAATGAGTTTAATCAGGAATAGGGCATTGCAATGGGAGTAATAACCTATGTTCATATTCAGAGAGATAAAGGAAGACAAAAGGTTTAAAAGGAAAAATGATGGAGAATTACATAATTGTTTGGGGATAATTACCTTTGGCTATAAAGATCATAACAAGGGTAACACCGGCCTGAGGTTGGACAGGCAGTTGCTGGGCAGATGTCCTCACAGTATTTTTTTGTGAAAGGTTGTGATGGCCTCTGTGCAAGGCTGTGGTTTTGCAGAGTCCTTTGTGATAGTTCTTGGTATCAGGCATTTGTGCATGAGAACCCTCCCTTCATGACCTTCCCCAGATCTGTCAGTGTTGATTTTTTTTTTTTTTAAATTTTATTTTGTCGATATACAATGAGGTTGATTGTTGTGGCCCATTACCGAAACCCCCCTCCCTCCTCCCTCTCCCCCCTCCCACCCAACGATCTGTCAGTGTTTTTAACACATGTGAATCCATTTTGATTCTAACAAGTTTCACATGTGGAGCTTTTGTTGAGGACATCTGACATCTCTATTCATGTGCCTGTGCAGAGAACTGATTCATGTTTTGGTACCATTGTAAGATCTCCTTTCATGTCCTGCCTTGTCCTCCTGTGATGCCCTTCCGTTGAGTTCCCCTCCCTGATACTGCTGGCCTGCACCTTTGCTTCAGTCCTTCTCCCAGGCCGGGCACTAGTGGGAGGGTCTCCTCAGTGCAGAACACCTGCATTGCTGACCACATGGATGAGCTAGGCATGGCCTCTGCCCTTGGGGTCACTCACTCACCAAGAGGATCAGTACTGTGTGATTTTGATACCAGCCATTNCCTTCCTGAGTGATCACTACAAAAATTATTAGTTCAAAACCTTCTCCTGTAATGAGAGTTCAGTTTTTCCAAGTTGGTTCCTAGGCTTTTGTTTTGCAGAACCAAAGCAAAGGGTAGAGAGTCAGATGGAGGATGAGGAATCTGTTTAAAAGACTGAAGTTTTCTTGCTGGAGAGAATGTTGAAGAGAGACTGAAGAAAAGGCTAGGGGCAGAAGAGTTCTTCAGCTTTACAAACTAGGTTTGGGTGGTTTTGTGTTCAAAATTGAGAGGGAGAGAGAGGTCATGGAGCAGCTGTCATAAGAGTAAAGGGTACTGAGTGTGCCGGGGAGAGGGAGAGATACATTTAAAGATTTTTTAAAATTCTGTATTCTTTCAACTTTTAATTACATTTTTGTTGTTGTTTTGGCATTTGATATGGGGATCCAAACCCTTGATCTTGGTGTTATCAGCACCATGTGAGCAAACCAACTAGCCCTTTATTACATTTTGATTGATAGATTAGTTTCTTATAATGTGACACACAGAGACCAGGCTAACTCAACGCAGGCAGTTGCTGGGCAGATGTCCTCACAGTATTTTTTTGTGAAAGGTTGTGATGGCCTCTGTGCAAGGCTGTGGTTTTGCAGAGTCCTTTGTGATAGTTCTTGGTATCAGGCATTTGTGCATGAGAACCCTCCCTTCATGACCTTCCCCAGATCTGTCAGTGTTGTTTTTTTTGTTTGTTCTTTTTTAATTTTATTTTGTCGATATACAATGAGGTTGATTGTTGTGGCCCATTACCGAAACCCCCCTCCCTCCTCCCTCTCCCCCCTCCCACCCAACGATCTGTCAGTGTTTTTAACACATGTGAATCCATTTTGATTCTAACAAGTTTCACATGTGGAGCTTTTGTTGAGGACATCTGACATCTCTATTCATGTGCCTGTGCAGAGAACTGATTCATGTTTTGGTACCATTGTAAGATCTCCTTTCATGTCCTGCCTTGTCCTCCTGTGATGCCCTTCCGTTGAGTTCCCCTCCCTGATACTGCTGGCCTGCACCTTTGCTTCAGTCCTTCTCCCAAGCCGGGCACTAGTGGGAGGGTCTCCTCAGTGCAGAACACCTGCATTGCTGACCACATGGATGAGCTAGGCATGGCCTCTGCCCTTGGGGTCACTCACTCACCAAGAGGATCAGTACTGTGTGATTTTGATACCAGCCATTTTTGCTGCATATGAGAACTCAACCTGCTTTCATGTGGTTCTCCAGCATAATTACATCCACAACTCCGACCACAATCAGTTATCACTTATATTAAGCCACCCAGAAAAACGACCATTTCCTAAGAGGAAGTAATGTTAGCTCAATGTCTTACGGGGTATTCTGGTACATTTTCATATTTGCAGCAGGGAAGTTCATCTCGGGAGAGAATTTTAAGCTGCATGACATTGCGGACAGTGTCTCTAGCTAGAAACAAGAACTCTTGGAGTTTAATCCTAGCTCTGCTCCTGTGACAGGGGGTGTGTTACTTCACCTCTCTGGGTCCTCACTTACTTTTCAATGTTCTTTTTTTGATGGAAAATATTTTCGGTGCTCTCACAATCAAAAGCAGGTTTCTACTAAGTCAATGGAACTTTGGGACAGGATATCATCTAGTCCTATCCCTCATTTCACAGAGGAGAAAATAGGCTAATGGTGATAAAATGGTTTACCAAGGTCAGGAATCTAGCTGAGATCAAAAATCAAGACTGTGTGATGGAGAAATATGCTCTGTTCTTTGCTAGACCCCAAGCTGTTGTGTGCCTGTTTGTTATTATGTAGCAGCAAATAATATTGTGCTTAGCTTAATACAGTTTTCCTCCTTTATTTAGATAGTTCCCTTTGAAGAAAATGAAGTCTTTGTATTTGTTGTGAGTTGTTTGAGGGATTACAAGCTTTTATCTTAACTTGGCTGTAATAATTAAAACTTGAACAGCTTTAAACATTGCTTGTGGGATACAAAAAAATTGAGTAAATCTTTCCGAAAGATGAAAATTTTCTAATTTTATAACTCAAAAAAACACTTAGCATGAGAAAAAGGGGATATTAAAATGCCTTTATTTGAATTAATTATAACAGGATTTCCCTTGTGAGAGAAAAACCACAGGGACATGTTCAGGACCTAAAGTGTTTTGTTGTTTGTTTTTGATAATTAAGTGATGGTTTATTAAAACAGTGGTAATTAAAGTTCCTCTGACATATTGCACATTTTTAATTTTTAGGCGGCTGGCCAGTATGGGGATTGGAACCCTTGACTTTAGTCTTGTTGGGAAAAATAGGAAAATGTCAGGACCCCTGGGATGTTCAGAGTCTTGCTGAGCATTTGCTGTAAATGTCCTCAGGTGTTCCTTGTTACTGCTTAATGTAAGTTGTGTATGGGCACCCAGGTGTCCAGGGTTGTGGACTTAAGTATAAAAGACTAACAGCTCTGATCCACAGTGCTTCTCAGAACTCTCAGAGACACTACTAGGACAGTTGCTCCTAGATCTGATTAAAATCCATTCATTTTTCTATACCCACGGCTCCCAGAACCTTTTTTTCTATTACCTAGCTCACAGACCTGTGTGGAGGGTTTGAAACACAATCTCTGCAGCAGACCTGAGGAGTCTGTAAGCCCCAGCTTTACAAGTGTTAAAACACTGTGCTCTAACCACCTGAACTAACTGGCCAGCCTGTTTATTCTTGTATAACACCATTCATCTAAAGATTGTAGATGAATTTTAATCTTGTCCATTATTAAGTTTCACAATACTTTTATTTTTTTTCAGATAAATCAACATTTTCAGAAATACTCTTTAAAAGCTTGTTTTGCTTGCTCCTTATTTCAGCAAACCCAAGTCTGAATATGGCTTATAAGCATCCTTTAATTCAAATTTAGCCTCACCTGTAACAAGTGCTATCAGCATGTTGCCACCAATTCAGGGTCTACTAGACCCTATTTCTAAACCAAATCAGCTGAGGTCTACTAGCTCCAAAACAATCATCCACCAGCTTCTCAGGCTCTCTCTGCCACTCACCCAACTCCTTTATTTTGGTGGGGGATGGGGGAAGCTGCAGTATCCTCTGAACCCTTGACCTTGTTGTTATCAGCACCTTGCTCTAACCAACTGAGCTAACAGACCAGCCCAACCAGCTAGTCTCAAGTCAGCTTTCCCTGCTTTGCCTTTGGGCTTCCCCTAGAACCTGTGCTCAACTACTCCTTTCTCTCTCAGCTTCAGACAGGATACCCAGCTGAAACAGTCATTTAGCCAGTGCCCCTGCTGGACCTACTCTGGACTGGAGAGAGATTTGCACACTAATTACTGCCCTATCCTGACACCTGTCTACATATAAAGGGACAAAGACAAAGGAAGCAAGTCAAAGGCTTAGATAAACAGTGCTTGGACAGCAAGCATTAGGTTCTGAATTGGAAATTTGTGACCCTGTGGCAGGCTACGGCTCATAGACCCTTCAAAACTGTTGTACAGATTGAGTCACCAGACCCTTTACGTGCAATCTGTGAGCTAGGTATTGGGAAAGATCCCGGGAGCTGTTAACAGAGTTGACAGGTTCATTCCAACATGAGCTCAGTCCTCAGCTTCCTCAGCACCAGCTTACAGCAGCTGGCAGCAGTGGCCTCCTGGAGGGGCCTTGACAGCCACAGTCTCCAGCAGTAGCAGTCTCCCCATGCCCCACCCCCTAGGGGTGGGGGAGCACTGTGGATCAGACCCACTCATCCTTTATACTTAAGTCTGATAACCCAGGAACACCTGGGTGTGAGTCAGACAACCAAAGAACACCTGGGCACACATGTGCAATTACATTAGACAATAACCAAGGAACACCTGGGCACACGTGCATATTTACATCAAATGCTCAGCAAGATATCAAACCCCTGAGGGATCCTGACCATTTTCCTAAATTTTCCCTATACCCTGGAAAGAGAGAGAGGACCATAAATATAATTGATGAACCCTTACTGAAAGTCGAGGTGTAACTGTAAATAAGTGGTGATTGCTGTCAGCTGCTTTTTTGCTCAGAGTATGGTCTGTGGACCAGCAGAATTAGTATCACCTGGGAGCTAGTTAGAAATTCAGAATCTCAGGCCTCATCCTAGACCTAATGAATCCAAATTGAAATCTACGTTTTGGTAAGATGCTCCACATGATTTGTGTGCACATTGTCTGCATTAGTCTGCCAGGGCTGCCATAACAAAATACTACAAACTGGGTGGCTTAAACAACAGAAATTTATTTTGTCATGTTTCAGAGGCTGGAAGTCCAAGATCAAGGTGCCAGCAAGTTTAGTTTCTTCTGAGCCCTCTTCCTTGACTTGCAGATGCTGCCTTCTCACTGTGTCTTCACATAGCCCTTTCTTTCTGTGTGTGTGTGTGTGTGTGTGTGTGTGTGTGTGTGTGTGTGTGTGCATCTCTGCTGTCTCCCTGTGTGTCCTAATTTCCTCTTCTTATGAGGACATCAGTCAGATTAGATTAGGGCCTCCTAACAGCCTCATTTTAACTTAATCACTTATTTAATGGCCCTATCTCCAAATATAGTCACATTCTGAGGTGCTGGGAGTTAGGGCTTCAACATGTGAATTCGGGGTGGGGGGTGGGCACAATTCTGCCCATAACATTGTCTAAGGTAAGTCTGGCTTGATCTGTCCTTTTGATCTGTCCTTTCCTTTGAAGGGACTCATAGTGACCAGGGCCTGAGAGATAGACTTGAGCTGCCCAAAATGCAGAGGGCCCAAATGCCAAATGCTAATCTAGTCATTGACAGAGAGACATCACTGTCACAGGATTTACATACTTGAAAGCTAGATGCCCTAATTTCTCTCTGTTGACTTACCTAGGAGGCTAGAATCCCCCTCAAGCTACCAGTTGAACCTGGAATGTCTATCCTCCTCCTAAGTGACCCAGTATTTCTCTAGATGCCTTAATGCAATGTATGGTGTTGGAGTATTACCAGCCTGGAAAACCTTCAGTCTCCTTCCTCTGCTTCTGAAAAGAAATCTTACTTTTTTCATTTTCTCAAGGCTAGGGGGCATCTCCAGGTAACCCACAAATAATGTGCTGTAATCATAGACCAGTCACACAATCTTATTTAATGCACACAACAACACTATGCAATAAATACTATTATCCCATTTTATAAATGAGGAAACTGAGGCTCAGAGATGTTAAATAACTTGCTTAGTCACACATTTGGTAGTAAGAGGTCAGAGACTGACCCAGCTCCAAAGCCTGTGCTTTTAGGTCCTGTAAAATATACACTATCTCTTGCCTTTTCCTCAGGCAAGCTCCAAAGCTGCTTTGCAAGCCATTATTTGCAGGCGTGTGACTGACCCATTTTCCTCCTCCTGCATGTGGTTTATATGTCATGTGACAACCTCACCATTATGATTACAATAATTTTCATCATCATTAATTAACATTTGCTGAAAGCTCTCATGGTGTCAGGCAATTTAATTTTAATTCCCTACATGCAGTTTCTGCTTGCATACTCTTCCTTCAAATAATCACATTGCTAGAAATATAGTATTTCCTTTTGAATGTGTGACAAACCACAAGCAGCGCTGAGGCATTTGTTTTAGTGCTAGAAGCTGTGGGGAAAACATTTTGCTCAGTTATTAACCATGCACAAAATCTGAACAATGGAAGCTCTGCTTTCACACTTTATGCTTGATGCCTTCAACAATCAAGATAAATCCTTTCAGCTAGAATAAAAATAAATCCAGAGGAACTTCATCTGTGGTTCTACTACTGCTCAGTGTTGAATGCCTATGCTTTTATTCTATTCTGACTTCCTTTTAAATTTTAAAATGCTAAGATCTGTTATTGAAATTTAGAGTTTTGCTGCCTAAACCTTGTTGTTGTTGTTGTTTCTTTCCTTTTCTTTTTTTGCAGCTGGCCAGTACAGGGATCCAAACCCTTGGTGACCTTCCGCCTAAACTTTGGATTGTGGATATTTATATCAGTCAGTAAATGGCAGTGTAAAGGAAGTCAGATAGCTTTGATTTGCACTTTGAGTAATACACTTAGCAGCTAGATCACTTTGAGAATGTTATTTTTTTGTTTGGCAGCTGGCCAGTATGGGTATCAGAACCCATGACTTTGGTGTTTTAAAGCTATGCTCTAACCAACTGAGCTAACTGGCCAGCCTTTGGGAATGCTATTTAACATCACTGAGACTCAATTAATCTTCCTATTAAAATGGGTTAATTATTTTTATTTATCTTTTTTTTTTTTTGGCACTGGCCTGTACAGGGATCAAACCCTAGGTTTAATAAACTCTTAAAGTAATTTTTAGTTTTTAAATATGATGGCCAACATTTGCTTCAAAATAATTCAAGTATAGGGGAAAAGTGGATGAGCATGTAGTGGAAACAAGACTATGTACTGATACTTGTTGAAGTTGGGTAATAGGTACACAGCGATTCATTGTGCTGTCCTCTCTACTTTTCTATAAATTTGAAAATTTTCAATTAAAAAATGAAAAAATCCCTCATGGGTCTTTGTATTTAAAAATGTAGGTGAAAGTGCTTTAATCTGAATAGCTAACATTTTTTAAGCATTTACTATGTGTGTGCCAGATGCCATTCAAAACACTGTACACTCTACTTACATTATCTCATTTAATTATCACAGAGTTCCATGAGTTGAGGGGCTGGCCAGTTAGCTGGTTAGAGCACAGCCTTGTAACACCAAAGTCAAGCGTTCAGATCCCCATACCCACCAACCATACATAAACACACACAAAAAGAAAACAACTATGGCTAGCCGGTTAGCTCAGTTGGTAAGAACACAGCCTTGCAATACCAAGGTCACAGATTCGGATCCCAGAACTGGCCAGCCACCAAGAAAAAAACACATGTATAATATTAACAAAAATCAAGAGAGTTCCATGAGTTAGGTATCGTTATTACCCCCATTAGCCAAAGACGGGATTCAAACCTTAGCTGGCCTTCGGAGCCTTTGGTACATTGTCACTCACGTGATAAAATAAACATTTGAGTAATTTTCAATAATAGCTACCATTTTTCGTGTTCCAAATCTACCAGGCATCATCTGAAGTGCCTCTTTTATTTTATCTTTAATTTGTTTATTTTTCCTTTTATTCCTTCTGCCCATCATTTAAAAGTATTTGCCCTAAAAGTTGGAGAAACAAAATAACACCCTTGAGGCCATTAAAGAGTATTGGTACAATTAAGGACAAAGTTACAACAAATTTAAAGATCTCAGTAGGATTTATTGCAATTCTAGAATTGGGCGACACATCATTCCATAAAATAGAATAAGTTTTCCAATCATCTGAGCAAAGAGGTTGACCTGTGTGTGTGTGTGTGTGTGTGTGTGTGTGTGTGTCTGGGCTGGCTGGTAAGGGGATCCAAATCCATGACCTTCGTGTTACAAGGCTGTGCTCTAACCAACAGAGCTAACCCGCCAGCTCAAGGCTGACTTTATAGACAGAAAAGAAAGGGGCTGAAGAAAGCAGAAACGAAGAACAAAAAGTGGATTGGTCATTTCAAAATTACTTTCCTTGTAAGGTGAGGACAGAGAGAACAATAGAAAACTGATTATTTAACATAGGATTGGTCATTTCAAAATTACTTTCCTTGTAAGGTGAGGACAGAGAGAACAATAGAAAACTAACTGATTATTTAACATCAGGTTACTTAAGGCTATCCTTTTTGTGTAAGGATTAAAGCAGAGGGAATTTTATTATCATGCCTATGAAATATTTAAACTGGCCTGTTTGGGAAATTGGCTGTTATCTCTCTCTCCCCTTATTTTTTCCAGAAGGCCAGACAAATTAATTTGGGCTTAGTCACCAAGAACTTTAGCTGGGGTGACTATTTTTATTTTTTAGTCTGGTCTACTAGGGCTTAGTGCAGGAACTTAGTACAAAACAATGGCTTCCTATAATTTTTATTTAACAGTACAAACTAGATCAAGAAAATATGTATATTTCCCAGAGGCGAAAGGGTAAGAAAAAACCTTTTGGACCTGGTGCTTCAACATCCCCCACAACCCCTGTGAGAAGCTATTTAAATCTCTGGACTCTCTCCCCCTGATAAAGCACTGTAGGAGCTGAAGGAAAACTTCCTCTTCACTGCTTCATTAATAAAAATCACTGACAAATTAAGATCAATATGAAGAAAAGGCATAACAAATTTTATTGTTTAATGTGCTGTGATGGGGCAGAGTAGGGGGGAATCACAAGACAGTAATGTCCCAATTTTCCATAGAGGTACAGAGCTTATATACCCATCTCCATACGGAAAAGGGAGATAGGGGTGTGGTAGTAAATGATTCTTAGGGGGACACAATTAGCCTGGGAAACATACAATGGCCTGTGACAAAGTTTATTTGGCCCACAAAGCAGACAATGACTGGGAAATAATTTTCTTCAAAATACTGAGTGGGACCAAAATTGAAGACAATAGTCTGTGACAAAAGTTAGTCCAGGTGTGTTGACAAACTCCAGTCTTCCTTCTCATGATGAGTTTAGTTAATAAAAACTCAGGGAAAGGATCAGAGGTAATTTTCTTCTTCCTTGGCAGGTCCAGACTTTAGGCAGATAAGGGAACAGCTTCATCCTGTGTTTTGAAGAGTGACAGAGGAAGAGGGGAGTAGGGGGACACCTTGAGGCTGCTTCTTTATTCCAGCATGTGGAAGCATCATATTTTGGGTAACAGCTTTTGCACCCCAACATGCATACACAAAATTTTGCATTCCACTTCAAGAGGCTTGTAAGTCACTTGAAAGCTATCAATGAAACCATGGCCTAGGTAAGACAGAGAGAATGTTCCAGGTAGAGGCCACAGGACAATAAGAATCAGAAAGAGAGGGTTAAGGGGGTTTGGGAAGTGATAGGTCAGGCAAAGGGCATAAAGAAATATCACAATTTGTAAGAATGAATATGCTAATAATAAATAAAAATTTAAAATAAAAGAAACAACAAAAAAGAAAAAAAAAAGGAGGGTTAGTGATCTGCCGGGTGGCCTGGTGATTTAAGGAAACAAAAACCAGGAAGGAGAGGCAGAGCGGTAAATAGTCTATGGAAGACAAGAATCAGAAAGAGAGGGTTAAGGGGGTTTGGGAAGTGATAGGTCAGGCAAAGGGCATAAAGAAATATCACAATTTGTAAGAATGAATATGCTAATAATAAATAAAAATTTAAAATAAAAGAAACAACAAAAAAGAAAAAAAAAAGGAGGGTTAGTGATCTGCCGGGTGGCCTGGTGATTTAAGGAAACAAAAACCAGGAAGGAGAGGCAGAGTGGTAAATAGTCTATGGAAGACACTGAAGGGCACACTGTTCTTATGCTTTGATCCACCCCTGAGAATTTCTTCTAAGGAAAATTTCAAATAATCATTTGCAACACTAAAATATCTACATAAAATAGTACCACCAAATATAATGAATAAGAAAAAAAAAAAAAAACACCCAGGAAACAACCTAAATTTCAATAATAGAAAAATATTAAAAATTAGGATACTTCAAATTACTACAATACTATGCAACCGGTAAACATGGTAATTATAAAGCCTTTGCATAAATAAGTGCCTAGAAATATCGGCTAAGATTTGAAAATGAGCAAAAGAGATTACTGGTATCCTTTCAGTGAAGTGCTGGCATTGCCTAGAAGACCAACTGGGGATAATTTGATCCTATAGGGATGTGCACCTTGAATTGTCTTTCTTCTGTCTATTTTACAGTTCTACAGGAAGTTAAGTTGTAGAAAACCGATGGTAATGCCAATGTTTTTTGTCCATAGCAATGCATGTGAATTTTGTCTGATAGAAATATAATTAATTTCCGCTCTGTAAAAAGAAGACCCAAACCATTATATTTTATTGCCCTGTAAGATATTAATCAGATTTGCTTCTCTTAGCAAATTCATTTCAGCATTCTTAATTGCCCCTCTCTTTTTGTCTATCTGTTCTTCAAATACTCACATTGAATTGGTCTTAACATTTTACTGATTCCTTTTTTCATTAGCTAGTTGAATAAAATCCTTATATTAGTTATCCATTGCTTCATAACAAACAATGCCAAAACTTAGTGGCTAAAACAACAAACTTTTTCTTTTTTTGGAAGCTGGTCCGTACAGGGATTGAACCCTGAACCTTAGTGTTATAAGCACCACACTCTAACCAACTGAGCTAACCAGTCAGCCCCAAAAGACATTTAGTATGTCCGTTTCTGTGAGCCAAGAATCTGCAAGTAGCTTAGCTGGGTGGTTTTGAATCTGGGTTTCTCATGAGGCTGCAGTCATCTCAAGGCTCATCTGAGGAAGGATCTGCTTCCAGGCTCATTCACGTGGCTGTTGGCAGGCCCCAGAAGATCTGCTTCTACACTCAGTCACATGGGCCTCTCCTCCGGGCTGCCTCATGACATGGCAGCTGACTTCTCCCAGAAGTGAGTGATCCAAGAAAGAGAAAGAGAGAGCATGCCAGACAAAAGGCACGGTCTTTTTACAACATCAGATATGGCATCATCATTTCTGCCATACTCAACTTCTTATGAAGGGGTCCAGAATACACAATTGTGGCATAAAAATTATTTTGAGCTAAAGGCATTTGAGAATCAACATTCAGGTAGAGGGTTTTTGTTTTGTTTTGTTTCCCTCTGAATTTCCCTTATTTACCTAAAAGCAGAGCCTCTCAAAAGAACTCATAAATGTCCTCCCTGGAGTTTCAAAACCAGGGAAGATTGACTTATCACTGGAGACAAGAAGTGGACACCAGAATAAGAAATCACCTAAACATTTTATGACTATCATTTCTCTTTCATATCTCCCATCTGTTCTTCTAAGGGCCCATTTATCTTTCCTAAAAATCATTTGTGTTCCCATAGTGCCTTTTCTTGTCTCTCCTCCCACCAGTTAAGATGGTATGTAAGCCCCAAATTCTAACCACCCCTTTGGGTCACGTTTTTCTGTGTGTTCCTACATAGGTTTGTGAGTAAAAAAGTTGTCTTTTTTCCTGTTAATTTCTCTTTGGTCAGTTTAATTTACAGGCTCCCAAGTATAGAAAAGTTTTTCCTCCTTGACTCTTAGAAGTCAGTCAATAAGTCCGACCCATGCTTAAGGGGAGCAGATACCACAAGGGCATGAATAGTAGGAGGCAGAAATCATTGGGGGCATCTTAGAGGCTGCCCACCACAACACGTGTTTTACATTTGCACAGACTCATGCTTTTAAGTCTTTGAAAATTATACTTTAACACAAGGAAGACTTATGACAAAGTTACACAAAAAGAGCAGACTATGAAAATGAATATATACCATTATTTCAGATATGTAAATAGTATTATGCACGTGGACAAATACCAGTAAGAGGGAGAGAAAGAGATGTCCAAGAGTGTAATAGTTGTGTGAGGGTGGAGGTTAAAACCTGGAGTGGCTCTTTTTCATTTATCCTTTTTTTTCCCTTCAATATTGTCTCAAATATTATCTTGTTTCTTTTCTTTTGTTTTTAACACAAAAGAAAAAAAGAAAAACAAGGCTTAGACTCAGCAGGATACAAAATAGGAAGTCTGAAATTAATCAGATAGGGGTGCATCAGGATGAAAGTAAGGTTTTATGTGTGGGTTTTTTTATTGTACATATTTAGGGGGTATAGTCTGTTGTTTCAATACACACATATACTGTATAATGATGCAATCAGAATAGTTAGTATATCTATCACCTAAATAGTTATTATTTCTTGTGGTTATAGCATTCAAGATCTTCTTTTTCTGCCTGTCTTCGGGGCTGGCTGGTTGCTCTGTTGGTTAGAGTGTGGTGCTGATAACACCAAGGTCCAAGGTTCAATCCCTGTACCGGCTTGCTGCCACAAACAAACAAACAACTGGCTATCTTGAAATATACAATACAGTATTATTAGCTATAATCACCCTAGAGCTCCAGAGCTTATTCTTCCTATCTAACTGTAACTTTGTAACTTTGCACCCCTTTACCAACTTCTCCCCATCCCCCACCTCACTCCCCCCTCCCTTTCGCGGATCCTGGTAATCACTATTCTACTCTCTTTCTTTTCTTTTTTTTAATTTGTTTTTTTCTTAATTGACGCATGATAATTGTATATATTTATGGAGGACAGTATGATAATAGATACACTTATACAGTGTGCAATGATCATATCAAGGTATTTAGCATATCCATCACCTCAAGCATTTGTCATCTCTTTGTGTTGGAAACATTCAAAATCCTCTCAATCAGCCACTTGAAGTTATTCAGTGATTTGTTGTTGACCGTAGTCTCCCCATATTGCTATGGAATACTAGATCATATTCTTCCTCTCTATATATAATTTTGTATCCATTAACCACCCTCTCCCCATCTCCCCTCCCCTTACCTATCTCTAGTAACCACTACTGTATTCTCTGTTTCCGTGAGATCAACTTTTTTAGCTTCCGCATATGAGTGAAAACATCCAGTATTTCTCTTTCTGTGCCTGGCTTATTTCACTTAACATAATTTTCTCCAAGCTCATCCATGTTGCTGCAAATGGCAGAATTTCATTCTTTTTTATGGCTGAGTAGTATTCCATTGTATATATATATACCACATTTTCTTTATCCAATCATTCACTAATGGACATTTAAGTTGGTTCCAAATCTTGGCTGTGGTAGATAGAGCTGCAGTGAATATGGGAGTGCAAGTATCCCTTTGACATGTTGATTTCCTTTTCTTTGTGTATATACCCAGAAGTGGGATTGCTGGATCATATGGTACTTCTATCTGTGTTGTTTGAGAAACCTCCCTACTGTTTTCCATAAGAGCTATACTAATTTACATTCCCACCAACAAGTGCATAGGGGTTCCCCTTTCTCCATATCCTCGCCAGCATTATTTTCATTTTCTGTCTTTTTGATAATAGCCATTCTAACTGGGGTGAGATATCTCATTGTGGTTTTGACTTGCATTTCTTTGATTACTAGTGATGTTGAGCATTTTTTCATATACCTGTTAGCCACTTGTATGTCTTCTTTTGAGAAATGTCTATTTAGCTCCTTTACCTGTTTAATTTTTAATTTCTTAATTTTTAGTTTTTTGTGGCTGGATGATACAGGAATCTGAACCCTTGTCCTTGCCGTTATCCACACCACGCTCTAACCAACTGTGTCCATTTTTCAATCAGATTATTTGGTTTTTTTACTATCAAGTAGGAAAGTAAGATTTTAAATAGTGGGGAAAAAAAGAAATTGCTTATTTCTAGAGAGCAATCAGGATAGTCACTTGTTGCCTGCATCAGAACTATAAGCAGACTGGAATAATTGAGGGCCAGGAGATTCCCTGGGGAGTTGCTGAATCTTAGAGTGCTGAAACTGTCAGCCCCAGCACTCCTGTGATCGTCTTTGACACATTCTCCCAGTGAAGCTGTGTAAGAAATCCCAAGCAGGGAGATGGAAATCATGAAGGCCCAGGCTGTGAAAACAGCAAGTCCTTTGAAATCTGTTAATTGATTTGCTTACTGCTGAGTTCAATGACTTCTCTGAGATGCATAGCCACCACGGCTACTTTGAAGTCAGTTTTGAAGAAAGGAATTTGCTTAAGCTTCAGCTATATTTTTCTCTAAATTAACAAACTGAGGCGAATTTAGAGTCAGGTTGACCGAATGCTGAGCTCTTACTTTTCAATCGAATGACATTTTCAGTCTGCTGTCTAACCGATGCATCAGCGATGCATGAAGAGCTGGTTCAAGTTAACAACTGGCTCTCTGGGAGCGAGACAGGCGGAAGTCCTGATTTGTAGCATTTGCAGCCATAAATACTTTCACCATCGCCAATTTTGCCAGGTCACTGAGTGCAGAACTGGGAGGTGATGTGCAGTTACTGCACACTGCGGTTATGTAGGATTTCCACTCTACCGATACAGTAGATATAAATAACCTCAAGAACATAGATAATAGTAAATATAGCAAAATAATTAGGAAATGATGAGTTGTAATCACTGGGGGGGGGGTTGTTTGTTTGTTTGTTTGTTTTTTGTTTTTTTGTAAAAAGATGACTGGTAAGGGGATCTTAGCCCTTGACTTGGTGTTGTCAGCACACCACGCTCTCCCAAGTGAGCTAACCGGCCATCCCTATATAGGGATCTGAACCCATGGCCTTGGTGTTATCAGAACCACACTCTTCCAAGTGAGCCACAGGCTGGCCCTGTGATCACTGTTTTTGCCTTTGTTTTTAATATAATTTATTTCATCTTAAGTTTATATAAATTAATTTTTAATCCTTACACTGTTTAACAACTGGCTTACAAAATTCTTGAAAGTTGAACAATCAACTCTTGGGAGCTGGTTCACAGCATAAAGGTAAAAGCTGAAAGTTTAGTTTGCTCTCTATTAGTTAAAGTAATAGTGAAAAGTAAGTGGTTACTGTCAGCAAACATTATTGGCTTAAAAATTAAGAATTTGCAGCAGACAGTTTTACCAATAGATTCCATTTCATGAAGAACTAGCTTCCCAGGAATCATAAATACAGAATGATGTGTTGAACTGAGACTCCAGTTTGGAGGCATTTGTGAGTAGAGACATGAATGACTTTAGAGAGAGGTAATTTCTCCTCAAATATAACAACCAAATGGCTCTAAAATGCAGCCCATCAAGAGATTAGGACAGTTTGTAGGAAAGAACTAAAAATAATTCTTCATCATATGACAAAAGGACTCACTCTTTAAAAGAATGAGGACAAGCCATAGACTGGGAGAAAATATCTGCAAAAGATACGTCTGATAAAGGACTGCTACCCAAAATTTACAAAGAACTGTTAAAACTCAAACGTCCAGTTAAAAAATAGGCAAAAGACCTGACAGACACCTCACCAAAGATATACAGATGGCAAACAAGCATGTGAAAAGATGGTCAATACCATATGTCATTAGGGAATTGCAAATTAAAGCAACAATGTAATACCACTACACACCTAATAGGCAAAAATCCGAATGCTGGCGAGGATGTGGAACAACGAAAACTCTCATTCACTGCTGGTGAGAATGTAAAATGGTATAGTATAGGTACTTTGAGATACAGTTTTGTGGTTTCTCATAAAACTAAATATACTCTTACTATATAATCAAGCAAGTGCATTTCTTGGTATTTACTCAAATGAATTTAAAAACATATTCACACAAAAAACTGCACATGGATGTTTACAGCATCTTTATTCATAATTTCAAAAACTTGGAAACAACCAAGGTGTCCATGAGTAAGTGAATGGATAAATAAACAGATAATGAAATATTATTCAGCACTAAAAAGAAATGAGATATCAAGCCATGAAAAGACATGGCAAAACCTTAAATGTATATTAAAAGTGAAAGAAGCCAATCTGAAAGGCCTATATCCTGTGTAATTCCAAATATATGACATTCTGAAAAAGGCTAAACTTTAGAGACAGTGAAAATATCAGAGGATATTGCCAAGGGATGGACAGGCAGAGCACAGAGGATTTTTAGGGCAGTGAAAATGCTCTGTATGATACTATAATGGTGAATACATGTGATTATACATTTGTCCAAACCCATAAAATGTACAACACCAAAAGTGAACTTTAATGTAAACTAAGGACTTTGGGTGATGATGTGTCAGTGTAGGTTCACCAATTGTAACAAATGTACCGCTCCGTTGCAGGATTTTGATGGGGGAGACTACGCATGTGTGAGGACAGGAATAAACTAAGGACTTTGGGTGATGATGTGTCAGTGTAGGTTCACCAATTGTAACAAATGTACCACTCCGTTGCAGGATTTTGATGGGGGAGACTACGCATGTGTGAGGACAGGAGGGAGTACAGAACTCTCTGTACTTTCTGCTCAATTTTGCTGTGAACCTAAAACTGCTCTTAAAAAGAAAGTCTATTTGAAAAAAAAATACTCATCCTAATACATAATAATAGACATGCAAATTAAAACCACTGAAATATTATCTTCTACCCTCTGATCAGCAAAAAAGAAGCAAAGTTTAATAACACACTGTTGGTGAGGCCATGGGAAAACAGACACTTTGTTTACTCCACTGATAAGATGGTAAATTTCTGTAACCTCACTGGAGGACAATTTGGTAATACGTTTCAAAATTACAAAAATATATGCTTTTGAAACAACCATTTTATTTGGGGGTACTTATTCTAAGGATATGCTCCCTCATGCGTGAAATGATTCATGTACAAAACTATTCATTGCAATATTTTTGTGGTAGCAAAAGAGTGAAAACAGATAAAATGTACATCTTTAAATAAATTATAGTTCAAACAAAACTACCCTGAGAATGCAGAAGCGAATTATGTACTGATATGGAAAGATCTCCTAGATGTATTAATAGAAAAGTTAGATGCAAAACTGTGTGTTTACCCATTCTCTTTGTTTATTTACTTATTTATTTATTTATTTTGGTGGCTGGCCTGTACAGGGATTCAAACCCTTCACCTTGGTGGTGTAACACCATGCTCTAACCAACTGATCTATGGTTTCTTAAAGTTTAAAAAAGAAAAACAGGAAGGAGAATATATTCACATTCCTATGTATTATCTATGTAAAGAATATCTCTGGAAAGATACACAAGAAATTAATAATAGTAGTTACCTCTTGGGAGAATGTGGGAATTGAACAGATTAGGGACAGGAATAAAAAGGATACTTGTAACGCCAAAGTCACCAAGGTATGGGGTTTGGATCCCCATACCAGCCAACCACCAAAAAAAAAAAAAAGGATACTTTCTCTATATTCTTTAAAAAAATTTTTTAAACCATGTGAATTTCTTACATATTCAATAAAGTAAATATAAACATACACAACAAAACAAAACATAGCCCATGCCCAAGCCATAATGTATGCCACTCCTAATTACACAGAAAACATTCCTAATATCAGTTTGCTTTTGTTGGAATTTTAATGATTTTAATAGAGATACACATGTATACATATACACAAATGTGCACACAAACATACATATATGTAGGTATTGAAAAAGAATAAAGCATCCTTTAACATCCAGGAGCTGGCCTGGTAATGTCACCTGCTGGGCTCTGGTGTTGCTGTCAGCTGGTCTGGCACTCACAGCTAGGTCTTGATGTTCTTGTGTTGAACATAAGCTAATTCATAAAACATCAACATCAGACAAGGCCACTCTGTGACTGAAGTCAGAGGTAGGGTCTGGGGACCCTGATAGTCGGCCTCAACCCACCCAATGCTTTTACCATGTTCTTGACTTCCCCACAGGAAAGAATTCAGGGGCAGAGTCACAGTGGAAAGTGAGAACAAGTTTAATATAATAGATAAGAAATGCAGGTTCCACAAAGGGAGTGCTGCATAGCTCTGGAGACTGAGCAGGGCCAACACCAAGTTTAACACAAAAGTAAGTTCAGTACAGACATCAAGTCTAACACAAAAGCAAGAAAAACACACTTAAAGTTCAGTACAAAGTTCAGGCTGGTTCAAGAGAATGAGCAGTCACTTGCTGAAAGTAAGTGTGAAAGTATATACGTCTCAGCCAGCAAAGGACAGTTGCCTCCAGGAAGGTGAGCAAAAACCCTTCCTTCTGCTGGGATTCAGCTTTTATAGTTTCTCTACCTAATGACTATTCAATTAAGGGGTGGCTCCTAGTTAAGTAACATTTAGTCTTGCACATAGTCAGTCTCTTCCTGGAGTATGTTCATTGGTCAGACCTTATCACACGCACCAGGCATGTTCAAAAATATTCTGTGCTCTCTATTGAGCATTCCCAGCCACTGGATTTGCATAAGCCAGACCCTTTTCTTATTTTCTCCTGTTGGTGCTGAAAATAGGTCTAACTTGCAGCAGTAACATTCCTCCAGGGGAGAGCCCAGAGGAGGGGCCTGAGAACTCAGGGAGTGGCTTGAAACCCAGACACATGTCCTAAAACGTGAACCCAGGGAAACTGAGCACTTCCTATATCATGACCATGGCAGATCAAGTAGAAAACAAGACGACCCCATAATCGTGTCTGAATACAGACAAAACATGAACACCGTCCAAGCCACAAAACACCAAACATCCTCCTCTCCTGCCTAATATGGGTGACCAATGCTGCTTTACTGATCATAGCCTCACTTTAGTCTGCCTTAGTCTGCCTTCCCTATGGGTAAGATTTATTGAGATACCCAGTCAGAATTGTTCTTGCTTTCTCACAGTACCTAATCCAGAGTGAACCTACTCTTTTTTGTTCCCTTCCCCAAATCACCCAACCAAAGCTCAAGTCCTAAATAAGTCTTTTAGCAAGGGAGTGTTACTGTTACTGAGATCCCCATGATTCCCCATGGTATGTGTTCTCTCCTGCTGCAATGAGTAATAAATCAAACTTATTCAACTATAGGAGTGTTCTTGGGGGTCTTTGGCTGAACAGTATTGACAATATATATATAATATATAGGCTAGATAATTGCCAGTTTAACCTGGCATTTAAACATTAGACTCTGCTATAGGAAATCCTGGATTCTTATCTGCCCTAGCCTAATCAGTCTAAGACCACCAGGGACAAGCTGATGGGTGACAACGTCAAGTTAATTGACTCCTTCCTATGAACTCTTAGGGAAAAGGTAGAATTTAGGTGTAATTGAGGGAAGTAGTGATTTGGTAGGTTCAAAGTGAAGCAGGGCTATTTGTAAACAGGTCAACGTAGGTTTGGACTGCTAATTGACTGAGGGTCCTATTTCCTTGGATACTGCAAAGTTTAGATATGAAATGTTGTGTCCAGAAGTTATCTGAAACTCTGTACCTAGGTTGGAAATCAAGGCATATTCTTACATCAAAGTGACCTAGAACCTGTAGGCGATAGTAGGACATTTCCTTTTCACTGATATAATTTCAAATAAACTTTCTAATAGCCTATGATTTGGTTCTCAGTGAGTAAGAACTCAAAGTGAGTAGTCATTCAAAGAAGGATCATTGTGACACTCTGTAGCTGCAGCATGTCTTTAAGAGACGCATTGGTACTTGCCAAGTTTACAACTAGCTTTATCTGTGTCTGTCCTACCAGTCTGATGAATGGCAGGGCAGACTTTTACTTTCTCAAATCTCATCTAAGCCTGTCACTATGAATTTTCACACAAGTAACTTAACCTCTTATACCTCAGTTACCTCAACTGCAAACTGGAGAAAATAATAATAATACTGTATAGGGTTATTATAAGACTTAAATGAAAATAAAAAATAGAAAAAACCAACAAGACTTAAATGAGATAATGTTTGTAAAGAGTCTAACACGGTACATGGACATAGTGAATGCTCAATAAATGGTTTATCTCCATAGGGATTAGTCTTCCTGCATCAGATGAGTTGTTTCTCCTGGGGTAGGATATAAAAACAAATCCTGTCCTATAAGAGTCTGTTAGATTTCATCCAGTTGTATGAGAGTCTATTCATTGTATGCTGTTCAGCTTTATGCTCTATGTTGGGAAAACAAAGATGAATAAGCAATAGTTTCTACCCTCAGGAAGCTTACTGTTAACTTAGTGGGGGGCAACCAGGAGGGAAACTTTTTTTGCACAAGAAGGATTCCAGCCCTTTGTTAGAGTCAGCAATGCAGCCTGTCTCTATGTTGGGAAAACAAAGATGAATAAGCAATAGTTTCTACCCTCAGGAAGCTTACTGTTCACTTAGTGGGGGGCAACCAGGAGGGAAACTTTTTTTGCACAAGAAGGATTCCAGCCCTTTGTTAGAGTCAGCAATGCAGCCTGTAAAGTGAAAGGTTTAAGATCCAGGAAGTGATGGATTCAGGATTCTGATCAAAAACATCTTAGCATACCTTCAAGGTTCTACGGCTATTAGAAGTTCCACAATGTGCTGTTATAATAATTTATTGTTAAAAGAGAGAGGGGTGGGGGGATAGGAGAGTATAAAGACAAGCCCAGAGCATAGGCTGTTTTCTTTGTGATGTGCTGGAGGACAGAGCACTTTTGAGCTGTGAGAACTGATAAAAATATATTCAATCCTACCTGTAGTATTTCTGAGCCATTTTGTCCTGGGCATCTTCTAAGACTTTTCATTTTGGAGAAACAGGGACAGTTCACTGAAGAGGCTTTCTCTTCCTATCATAATGGCTAGAAATCTAATCCTCATTTCCTGTCACAGATGGCTAGCTGCATTCAAATGTAGCCAATAGAGAGCATACGATGCATTATGATCATTTAGGTATGAGTGTTTCAGTCTCTGAATATGCATCCTTGAGGGAAAATTATATTTCAGCCTTAAAAATGTCCATATCCTTTGACTTCATAAAATTCTATTTGAAGGAAAGAATCCCAAATATGTAACAAGTTTGGTGACAAAGTATTTACCAAAACATTTGTAATGGTGGAAAATTTATAACTTAAACCTAACAGGCTTTTCCTGTGGAAGCCGCCGGGTTGAGAGGAGTGTGGCTTTCTCCTCTCCCCGCCATGGCGTGTGCTCGTCCACTGATATCAGTGTACTCCGAAAAGGGGGAGTCATCTGGCAAAAATGTCACTTTGCCAGCTGTGTTCAAGGCTCCCATTCGACCAGATATTGTCAACTTTGTTCACACCAACTTGCGCAAAAACAACAGACAGCCCTATGCTGTCAGTGAATTAGCAGGTATGGGTTTAATATCTTCCATGGGTTGAGATTTTAGGGGCTGCTTTACAGTAGTGATGAAATTCCACATCATTGGTCCGTGTTTCTGAACCACGTGATTTTCCTGGATGTTCTGATGCTGCTTGCTACTATGCATAATAGTTATAAATTGGTATGATCGGGTAGCTAAAACTTATTTTTCCCTCAAATTTTAGGTCATCAGACCAGTGCTGAGTCTTGGGGTACTGGTAGAGCTGTGGCTCGAATTCCCAGAGTTCGAGGTGGTGGGACTCATCGTTCTGGCCAGGGTGCTTTTGGAAATGTATCCTTTGTTTTGCTACCTACACTGGTCAGCTGTCATGGAATTTAGCAGATGACCTGGGTTATTCATATTAATATAGTTTGAAAATATTTATGTCCAAAATACTAATAGTATCCCAGATAAACATTGCTCTAAGCAGATTTGGAATGGGGAACATGTTTAAAGAGAAAGGATTTCACATGGGGGGAAGTTTTGCTTGCAATGATGTCGTAATTTGCGTCTTACTCTGTTTTCAGCGACAGTTGCCTGCTGTCAGTAAGCTGGTACAGAAGGTTGACGAAAATTGTTACTGAGCAAGACATCACCTTTTTTTATTCCTAAAATATGAGAATTGTGATTCTTAACAGAAAATAGATGTGCCGTGGAGGCCGCATGTTTGCTCCAACCAAAACCTGGCGCCGTTGGCACCGTAGAGTGAACACAACCCAAAAGCGGTATGCCATCTGCTCTGCCCTGGCTGCTTCGGCCTTACCAGCGCTGGTGATGTCTAAAGGTTTGTAATATTTTGTATGTTAAGAGTGATACAAAACACTTTTTTCTATTGAGCATACTGTATATTGTCCTGTTGATGTTTCTTCATCTGTTTTTATTATCCTATGTAACTCTTAGAATCCTGGGCAATAGCGCCCTCATGAAGAGCAGCTGTGTTATGGAGGGACGACTATAAAACCAAAGGAAAAGAAGCCAGAACTCACCATCTAAGAACTCAGTTAGGATTTGCTCAAAGCTAACTAATGTCAGACAGTGTTTTTTACATGAAAAAAAAAAATTTTTTTTTTTTTTAAAGATGACCGGTAAGGGGATCTTAACCGTTGGCTTGGTGTTGTCAGCAGCACGCTCAGCCAGTGAGCAAACCAGCCATCCCTATATGGANCTCACAGTGTGATACCCAGCCAGCAGCCACCTGTCTCATCTGGAATTTGTTAGAAAGACAAATTCTTTGGCCACATCCCAGGCTTACTAGATCAGAAATCCTGGGGCCCAGCAATCTGTGTTTTTACAACATTCCAGGTGATTCTGATCACGCTCAAAGTTGAGAACCACTGAATTAGGTTTTTTACGTAGGATGGGGAGTAGCACCGCATTATAAAAATAAAATGAATTCTTGCAGCACAGTGAAATAGTTGTTTAAAGCCAACACACTATCCGTTACAGTTACAATTGTATCTAATATGGTAACTGTCTTGAATAAGCTACAACAATACATTTCACTTTTAGGGGTCAGAGGACTTTAAACAGGTGAAGGATGCCAATATCTAGTTTTCCATATCCTGGGAGGCGCCTCTACTTTTCACAAGCGTGTGCATCCGCAGATTGATTAAACCGCCATTTAGAACACTGGTCACCTTCCACCTCATTTGATAACGTACAGATGTTTTCTCCTAACAGACAACAAGCAAGCCCTCAACGGGCCAACCCCACAACAGAGCAGAGAGCCGGCCTCTCCCCAACTGCTGGACCCCAGGAAAGCTGGCAAAGCGCTAATCCCCAAGGTGTGGCAAAAGACTCGGAGCGGGAATCCCGATACCCAGGGGGAGATGTGCTGTCCCCAGACCCCAGGCACAATAGACACTACGACTCACTGCAGGAGGCGAGAGTAAAACTCCTCAGCCGCTCGGTTCATTCGCTCCCACATCCCGCCTCAATCTGAGTGCAGGTCCGAAACCGCCAAACTGAACTACGCGCTCGACCGTCGACGTCAGGGGTCATGACCCCGCCCCGCCGGAACTACTTTTACACGCAATAAGTCCGGTTTGTCCGCAAAGTTAAAACTTGTTTTAGAGCACCCAGTGATAGTTCCTGTCCCAACAGTCTTCCATTCCCGTCAGAAAAAAACCTAGACTAAGCGTTTGAGGGAAAAATACTTCGTCTCGCGAGAATTTTCACGCCCCCTTACGGATCATTCCGCGAAAAGGAGTCCCTTCTTTCTAAGAACTATTATTAGCTTTGGAAGACAATACGTATCGTAATTTGACACACATAAAGAAACAGTACGGTGTTTTAATTTTTATAGTTTAGTAGAGAGATATGTTGTGTCTCTGTATTGATTTTGAGGGTGGGGGCGGGTACAAGTTGAAGGTTACATACAGAGCGGAAGTGGCGAGACCTTCCTTTTCCTCTGGAAGCCGCCGGGTTGAGAGGAGTGTGGCTTTCTCCTCTCCCCGCCATGGTGAGTGGACGTCCTCTCAGCTGGACTTTCCTCTGATCCTAGGGCCGGTAGGGAAGGATCTGGGGTTCTGGGCATAAAATCTGCAGTAGAGAAGGCAACGAGAAGGAGAAGAGGACCAAAAGCGTCTATTTCTGTCAGGGAGCTGGGCTGTGCGGCGATACATGGGTTTAATATCTTCCATGGGTTGAGATTTTAGGGGCTGCTTTACAGTAGTGATGAAATTCCACATCATTGGTCCGTGTTTCTGAACCACGTGATTTTCCTGGATGTTCTGATGCTGCTTGCTACTATGCATAATAGTTATAAATTGGTATGATCGGGTAGCTAAAACTTATTTTTCCCTCAAATTTTAGGTCATCAGACCAGTGCTGAGTCTTGGGGTACTGGTAGAGCTGTGGCTCGAATTCCCAGAGTTCGAGGTGGTGGGACTCATCGTTCTGGCCAGGGTGCTTTTGGAAATGTATCCTTTGTTTTGCTACCTACACTGGTCAGCTGTCATGGAATTTAGCAGATGACCTGGGTTATTCATATTAATATAGTTTGAAAATATTTATGTCCAAAATACTAATAGTATCCCAGATAAACATTGCTCTAAGCAGATTTGGAATGGGGAACATGTTTAAAGAGAAAGGATTTCACATGGGGGGAAGTTTTGCTTGCAATGATGTCGTAATTTGCGTCTTACTCTGTTTTCAGCGACAGTTGCCTGCTGTCAGTAAGCTGGTACAGAAGGTTGACGAAAATTGTTACTGAGCAAGACATCACCTTTTTTTATTCCTAAAATATGAGAATTGTGATTCTTAACAGAAAATAGATGTGCCGTGGAGGCCGCATGTTTGCTCCAACCAAAACCTGGCGCCGTTGGCACCGTAGAGTGAACACAACCCAAAAGCGGTATGCCATCTGCTCTGCCCTGGCTGCTTCGGCCTTACCAGCGCTGGTGATGTCTAAAGGTTTGTAATATTTTGTATGTTAAGAGTGATACAAAACACTTCTTTTTTCTTAAACCTGAACCTTTCTGTTTTGTTATAATTGCCCATGTACATTCTGTTTATCCCAGAGTATCTGTCTAAATTTTCCTTTACTAAATATTAGTTCTACTTTAGTCTAACAAGTCAGTTATCGATGAATACTAACTGTAATTGGGAAACTATTATTCAAATAGTGATTTAGTGTATAATTAGAAAATTTTCTACATAAAAATGCACTGGGGAGCATGAGAGTTTATTCACTTATTTTGGGTGGCTGGCTGGTAAGACATCTTAATGAACCGAAATGAACCCTTGACCTTGGTTGCATTTTTTTATTTTTATTTTTTTCCTTTTTGTCTTTTTTCGTGTCCGGCAACGGATCGCAACCCTCAGTGTCGTGCCCGTACCGGACCAGGACCGGCCACGGGATCGCAACCCTCAGTGTCGTACCCGCACCTCGCTCAGCCAGTGAGCGGGAACCGGTCTGTATGTGGGATCCGAACTCTCAGCAGGAGTGCCGCCACGCTCTCAAGCGGCGCACTGTAGCAGTGCGCCACCGGGCCGGCCCTGCATTTTTATTTTATTGTCAAAATGATGAGATTCCACTTCATTGGTCCGTGTCTCTGAAACACATGATATTTGTGGAAATTCTGATTTGGCAAATTGTATACCATTTCGCTTTTGTGGCTAATATAAGCTGTTTCTTAATTTTTGAAAGGGTTCAGGGTAACCAGATAAGTATTGAATTGGCTTTGTCAGGTCATCGTATTGAGGAAGTTCCTGAACTTCCTTTGGTGGTCGAAGATAAAGTTGAAGGCTACAAGAAAACTAAGGAGGCTGTTTTGCTTCTTAAGAAACTTAAGGCATGGAATGATATCAAAAAGGTATGTTTAATGAGCCCATTTATAGTTTGGTAGTCCTTGATCCACACAAATTTGTTGTCATATTTTAAATTTCAAAAGATAAGTATGAAGGAAGGTATAGTTAAGCCTTAGTGTATGAGGGCACGAGGACTTTGGGGCCAGATTGCTTCAGTTTGAATCCTGGCTGCCATTTATGGCTATGTATATAACGTTGGGCAAGTTAATTTGTGCCTCGATTTCATCATCTGTAACATGGAAATTTTTTTTTAACCATGGAGATCTATTGCAAAGATCAGATCTTAATCAGAATACTAAAACTGCTCACTTTGTAGGTCTATGCCTCTCAGCGAATGAGAGCTGGCAAGGGCAAAATGAGAAACCGTCGTCGTATCCAGCGCAGGGGGCCCTGCATCATCTATAATGAGGACAATGGTATCATCAAGGCCTTCAGAAACATCCCTGGTAATTCTTGTACTACTTACATGTTTTGATTACCTATACCACACAAGTTTACTCAGCTTTTATTATGATGAGATTCCACTTTATGGTCCGTGTTTCTGAAACACATGATTTTTGTGGAAGTTCTGATTCTTGGCTAAATGAGGAAGACCATCAGTGATTAAAACTTCGTAATTAATGAGGTAGTTCTCAGGCACCTTATGTAGTGCATATAATCCATAGAGATTTTTCAGTTTCTTCTGTCGAAATACAGGCATCCTAATGCTTTCCCTTTAACAGGAATTACTCTGCTTAATGTAAGCAAACTGAACATTTTGAAACTTGCACCTGGTGGGCATGTGGGACGTTTCTGCATTTGGACTGAAAGTGCTTTCCGGAAGTTAGATGAATTGTATGGCACTTGGCGTAAAGCTGCTTCTCTGAAGAGTAACTATAAGTGAGTGTTTTTTGTATTCATACACTGATTATGGATATTTATGCTGTAGACATTTACATTCAGAATTGATTTGCATATTTTCTAAATAATGGGTTATATTTTGTTGTCATTTTCCACTTATGTGCAGACATAATACAATGAAATGGTGAAATGCTCGCTCTCTCATTTGGTCCATGTCTATGAGAAGTGATAGTGTGGTGAAAATTTCCATTGAATTCTGGGGAGCTTAAATGGCTAAAAATAAAGCTTCTGTTGAAGTTTATAGTCCATTACATGAGAAATAGGAATTTAGACATCCATTGTCAATCTTTTTCCTTCAGCCTTCCCATGCACAAGATGATGAATACAGACCTTAGCAGAATTTTGAAAAGCCCAGAGATCCAAAGAGCCCTCCGAGCACCACGGTAAAGTTATTCTATTTATGGTCTAATTCTTGCCCCAACCTTATACTATTGGCTATTTCAAAAACGTGTATAATGTGTAAAATGTTGACATAATGCCTACCTTATTATAGCAAGAAGATTCATCGCAGGGTCCTGAAGAAGAATCCACTGAAAAACCTGAGAATCATGTTGAAGCTAAACCCATATGCAAAGACCATGCGCCGGAACACCATTCTTCGCCAGGCCAGGAATGTAAGTGTTTTTCTTTTTTTTCTTTCTACCTCTATGTTAAGTTATTGGAAAGATTTGATTCTTAAATTTTCTACCTAACTTGTTGCAGCACAAACTCCGGATGGATAAGGCGGCAGCAGCAGCACTAGAGGCCAAATCAGATGAGAAGGGGGTTGCAGGCAAGAAGCCTGTGGTGGGGAAGAAAGGGAAGAAGGCTGTTGGTGTTAAAAAGCAGAAGAAGCCTTTGGGGAAAAAGGCTGCAGCTACCAAGAAACCAGCGGCTGAAAAGAAGCCAGCAGCTGAAAAGAAGCCAACAGAAAAGAAACCAGCCACAGAAGAAAAGAAGCCTGCTGCTTAAATTTATTTCGTAAAAGTCAAATTATTTTGGACAGCTTATTTTGAATAAAGACCTGATGAAAGAGGCAGTGAAAAAACATGGCTTATTTGGTGTTTGTGAATGTTGGGTAAAATTTTTTAAAGTAATGCTTTGTTCTCCAAAATTCCAGCCTTTAATTTGTTCTATTTTGTTATCAGGTATAAAATGGAACCTTGAAGTTAACCTAATTCCATGCAGTTGAATGGAAGGGAGATTCTCAAAAATTCCTGATAAGATCCATTTCATAAATGTCTTGAAAATAGATGGTTAAAAGATTCGCCTCAAATATACAGAAGCTGTTCAAATTTAGTCCAAAAAAAATGGAAAATGGGGGGCCGGCCCGGTGGCGCACTGCTACAGTGCGCCACTTGGGAGCACGGCGGCGCTCCCGCCGAGGGTTTGGATCCCACATACAGCCCAGTTCCCGCTCACTGGTTGAGCGAGGTGCGGGCGCAGCACCGAGGGTTGCGATCCCATTGCCGGTCCCGGTCTGGTACAGGCGCGACACTGATGGTTGCTATCTGTTGCCGGACACGAAAAAAGACAAAAAGGAAAAAAAAAATGGAAAATGGATTAACTTTAACCACAAGAGGGCACAATTGTAGGATACAATTTATGAGGTACTATGGGAAGAAATTTTTAACCCACTAGGATAGAATAGTTTGAGGAAATGCTTGCCACCCTCTTCAGTACTTTCACCCATAGTTTGAAGAAGTGTCAAAGGCATTTTTTGGAACTGCAGGCATGTCTTAAAGTTTTATTAGCAGGGAAATATTTAACCAACGATGATAAAGAGAAATGCCAATGAAATGTCCCCCAAACTGCTTTAGGGTTCCCCCCCTAAAGGTTTTAAACTGCTGTCCATGCAAATCTTAACCCTAAAACTACCCCCTGCTTTTATTCTGTCAGGGTCTTGTGATTATTAAAGTAGCCGCAGATTGGCAGTCTCCTTGAAGGTTACGGCAGGAGTGAACTATCCCATTTACAGAGCCAAATCTCAGTTCTTAAGCAAAAAGCACGATTTCCCATTGCAAGTTTGTCAGCACTGCTTTGTCTTCATTCTCTTTAGTTGCAGTTTGCCCAGCCTCCCAAGTCTACTGGGAATCTTTGCCTGCAGAAGATCTTTGAACACGGTAGGGTTCGTGTGCCACAGCTTTGTATTAGATGCCGGTGGTTTTACTCCCCGCCTTCAAATGCATCTGCAGTTTTCATGGAGTTAACCACATCGGTAACTGCATTCCTGAGTCATTTTTATTGTGAGGAAACGGGCTATTGGGCTAAAGATTTATCTCCCGGTTCTTCACCGCTCCAATGTCCTATGCTTTAGGAATTCTGATCACTGCTTACGGGTCTAGACATTTGGAAAGCTTGGTGCCCTTCGCGCGGTTCGTCGCCTGCGAAATCGCGAGGCCAGCGCGGGCGCCGGAAAGAAATGCCCCCCTCCCCTCTCGCCCGCCCCGCCCCGATCCTCGGTTTCCGGGGGTAGGCGGCGATAGCGTCATCACCCAGCGCCGGGCAGACAGCCGAGCGGAGGGCGGCAAGTGACGAGGGAGGATGCTGAGCCGGCTTCAGGAGCTGCGCAAAGAGGAGGAGACACTGCTGCGGTTGAAGGCGGCCCTGCACGACCAGCTGAACCGCCTCAAGGTGATCCCGCGCCCCATACCCGCACCTCCATTCCGCCCGCGCAACCGTCTCCCCCGAACCCAGCCCTCTGCGGCGCCCAGCTGCTGCCGCCGGCTCTCCCCTTCCTTATCTGGCCATCGTGGCGCGGATCTAGTGTGTACAAACTAACTCGTGTATCTGAAGCAGCTGTGGTGCTTGCTTTGTGATTGTTAGGCCCCAGCCTTCTCAGAATCTTGATCCTGCAGATCTAGGCTAAGGCCCAGGAATCTGTGTTTGGCAAGTACAGTCTCATCCCTTTGCCTCCGTAAGTGCTGGTAGCCCGCAGACTGCATGCCTGGACCCTCCCTGCCCACCGATCTCTTCCTGCTGACCCCCCTTCTGAGCTACTGTTTACTCGCTTGTATTGACGCTTGCAACGGCTTTCGTATTGCAAAGCTGGAAGGGACTGTCAGATCCTCCCGTGGTGCGAAGGAAGACACTGAGGCCCTGGGAGAAGAGATTTGTCACAAAGCCTAGAGTTTCCAGTAGCGCTTCTCAGACATGTTACTGACTCCATGGCCTTGATAAGGAGTCGGGATTTAGGCCCACCTGGGCCACTTCCTCCCAGGCCCGTGTGTAATTCAGCCCTGTAATATGATCGTGGTAATTCTTGCTCAGCATCCTTCTTCAGGATCTGTAAATCCAAATGAAATGAAGATCATGAAAGCCCTTTGCGAAGAATATAGGAACTTGTTTATGTCCCTATATTGCCACACTACCCCTACAAGTACGTAATGAGTGTGCGTTGACCACCTCCAACAAGGGCCCACTTTCTCTTATGCTTCAGGAAACACCTCCATTTTCTGTTCTTCCTACCGTCACTTTCTCATTACTTAGTAGACAAGCTCAGGCCTAGGGAATGTGGCATTCTGTGGAGTCAGAAGGCAACACCTGGCTTTTTTAATGGCATGCTTATTTCCTCCCTAAGCTACTGGGTCTGGGGGAGTGGAAGCTGTGGTTCAAATGGAACACCTGTACATCCTAGGAGAAGGACTGGAGTCTTTGTTCATCTGCTTAAGAGGAAGAGACAAGTTGAACACCCCACTCCCACCCAGATCACCACAGAGATTACAGTTTTAACTCCCTCTCACGATGACACCCTTTTACAGCATGCCCAGCAATTTACCCACATCAGTACCTCAGTGAAATAGTAAAGAAAGTGTCCTCAACCCTTCTTTTCTAGGTTGAAGAATTGGCCCTCCAATCAGTGATTAGTTCTAGAAGAGGGGATGAGATGCTGTCTTCTCAGCCTGCACCTGAACAGTCACACGACGTAAGCTTAAGTTCTGGCCTAGGTAGAGAATGCAAAGTCCACTCTGCTTCCATGCTGCTTGGATGGTCAAAACTTGTTATAAATCACATTACTGAGCCCAAAGGACTCTGGGAAATGCTGATAAGAATTTTTCAGTTTAATAAACTGGCTACTTTTAGGCAGGGAACAGCCCACCTCTCCACCAGCTGGTTACACTTTGATTAATTTATTAAGAAGTTACTAATATATTGCCCTTACCTCCTAGTTATCCATTTTCTCTAGTTATTCAGATCAGATGATCTCAGAGTGTGGAGATCTTTGCGGGGATGTGTCATGTTCAAAACTTGCTGCTTTGTGAATAAGTAACCTTGGGATTAGAAAATAGAATGTGGTTTCAGCTACCATTACAGTGCTAAAAGATGAGTTCTAATCCTCATCATATCCTTTTCTTACCAAATGCCTTTAAGTCGGTCAGTAAAATCATGCTTCTGAATTCACTGTCTCTGAGTATGTTAAGCCACTTAAAATCATTACAAAGTCAGCACAATTCTTATTTGGAGCTTTTTACAAGAACCATGTTTGTAAATCAGGTCACATTCTAGTAAATCTGGGGCATTTACTCTTCCCCCATTTTGGCAGTGTGGGTGGAGGTAGAATTTGGAGAAACAGGAAAGTGGCCATACCTCTTAGTCATAAATATTGGGGATGAATATGCAGTTGAGATTTGATTTTAAAACAGTTTTAGAGATTTGCTTTTTTGAGGCCAGTACACTTCCTACTAATCTATAATGTCCTTGGCTAATGCAGATGTTGGTGCATGTAGACAATGAAGCATCAATCAACCAAACTGCACTGGAGTTGAGTACAAGGAGCCATGTGACAGAAGAGGAAGAAGAGGAGGAAGAAGAATCAGATTCCTAAAAGGGGGAAAGAGCCAGGGCTAGTTATACAAATTAAATTTGTAAGTCTCAGGCACTTTCCCTTTTCAACAAAATCATCTTGCTGTGGGCCCTATGGCCTGCTTGAAAGGGAAGTAAGAACTGTAGGAGGATGTATAGTTGTAAAAATGTCTACATCCATAACTCAAGCTTCAGAATGTTTTTACAAAAATGAGTGATATACAGACAATCAAAGATGTAGTGTCTTAGCATTGAGCAATACGGGTGGTGCTGTGTCTGCAATCTGGTCAGATTCAGTAACTGTTCACAATTTCCTCTGAAATATTGAGAAAGTCTGGCATTTGCAAAAAGGGCAGAGTTTAAGTACAAGCCAGCCTTTCTAGTTAACAATGCCTCTTTTTAAGAAAAGCAATTAAGGGCCGGCCCAGTGGCGCACTGGATAGTGCGCCGCTTGGGAAGCGCGGCGGCGCTCCCGCCCGAGGGTTCGGATCCCACATACAGACCGGTTCCCGCTCACTGGCTGAGCGAGGCGCGGGAGCAACGCTGAGGGTTGCGATCCCATTGCTGGTCCCCTGTCCGGTGCGGGGGCAACACTGAGGGTTGCGATCCGTTGCCAGACACGGAAAAAGACAAAAGACAAAAAAAAAAAAAAAAAAAAACAATTAAGAGGCTGTTTGCATGCCACTGAACCCTTGTGAGCAGAGTTAGGCCACAGTCTAGGAGAGCAAGATGACAAGGGGAAAGACAGACGGCTACCCGAGAACACAAGCTGTTGCCACTTTTCAAAAGCATTGTAACACACTCCTTACTATAGATTGCTTTGTATGGCTGTTATCATGCCTAGCCTGAGACATCACTGGTAGCATGTGATTAGAAATAAAACATAAATAGCCTTCATGGAGCTTGCTGGTTTCCATATACCCACAGAGAAAAGAATCAGTTCCTCCTTGGAGGAAAACATACAGCAGGATGGTTTAAAACCCATTTCTGGTCCTTAGAGAGGAAGCATGCCATGCTAGAGGTTGGATTTTTATAATAAAGACATGACAGCTACAGAATAAGAGTTGTTGAAACTTAGTATGTGAAGTTGAGATTAATTTTTGCATATAGTACCTTTTCTGCTGAATATGCAGTTACATAAGTAATCATTTAGTTTTATAAAATTCATTTCCCCTGCCCAAGCAACAGAAAAGGCAAAGTACAAAGAACCTCCTCAGCAGACTTATGTAACTGTTCCAGAAAAAGATATGGATACGTTTTTTTGTTAACGTTTCATTAAAGTTATTTTGAGCTATTCTTACAGGAAATAGCCAGAAGTTTAAATGAGCATGTTCTTTGAAACACAAAATGTAAAGTCAGTTTTGGAACAAAAAGCATCAAGGTATTTACATTTTGGGGATCTAATTTAAGATATGAGTATGGGTTTTTAAGAGCTGGAAACATTGGCTGTGAATCCTAGCTCTACCACTAACTGATCACTTGCCCTCCCACCTCTTTGCAACTCTCACTTTCCCATCTGTAAAATGAGGATAGTTAAATCTGCTCTAGCAATTTCACAGGTTGCTGTGAGGTACTAATGAGATACCATTTAGAAATCCAACTATTATTGATGTCTATCAGTAAAGGAAGTTTGAGGAAGGAATTTGGCATGGGGTACTCAAAACACTGCAAGACTGATACAGGGACATCATTCTTGAAAACAAGATCATTCTTGGTAAGAATTACTGGAAAAATCTCTTGATTCTAAAAATGCAGTACCTTTGAATGTGAATAGAGAATGTAAAGCATGCCTCACACAGGGTGTGAGCAGGGTACAGGTGTTAAAACTCAGCCTGAATGTTTGTATGTTAAAAACATATAAGTTGAACTGTTGACTTAGAACAGCTGTTGGCCTCACAGTGAGGAAAAATGATTGAGTAGTTTAGGTGGCAGTATATACAACACTGACCAGTTGGGTTTTTTTTTTGACCGGTAAAGGGATTGCAACCCTCGGCACGGTGTGGTCGGCACCACGCTCAGCCAGTGAGCACACCAGCCATCCCTACAAGGGTCCAAACCCACAGCCTCGGTGCTACCAGCGCCGCACTCTCCCGAGTGAGCCATGGGCCTGGCCCAACACTGACCAGTTTTTAAAATCCTGGCTATACCCCAAGCTCTGGTAGCTCTCAAGTGGAAACTACCTACTCAGGAAATTATTTACTCAAGTTCTGTTTTTAATCTAAAAAAAAAAAAAATAGGCCTTTTATTTTAAATACATATGTTGGCTTTAGTTTTCTATAACCTGCCCTTTCAAAGAAGAAAATGAGAGAACAGGTACTGACCAGGCAGTGTCACATGTACCTAAAGTCTAAAAGTCACTTTTTTTTTTTTTTTTTTTTAGAGATGGCCGGTAAGGGGATCTTAACCCTTGACTTGGTGTTGTCAGCACCACGCTCACCCAGTGAGCTAACCGGCCATCCCTATATGGGATCTGAACCCGTGGCCTTGGTGTTATCAGCACCGCACTCTCCCGAGTGAGCCACAGGCCGGCCCCTAAAAGTCACTTTTAAAAGAAGGAAAGAGTGCCAGTGGGAATGCGGCTTTGTTTTCTGTGACTTTGCTGCCACCTCACAAGCATCACAAAGCCAGCACCAGGCTCATTCCTCCTCTTCAGGAAGGTATGGTTACATGTAAGTGGCAAAACAAGGGAAACCACTGCTCAGTGTAGCAAAGCAGACTGTCATATCTTGGGCAGAAGCTCCAAGACCAGGTGGACAACTGGCCACCAGCAAGGCCCTCCTGTGAGCATGGCAGCCAGAAACTGCAGGCATGTCCCAGCTCAACTCTTTGTTATGGAAAATAAGAAACGTTCTGTGACGATGTTTTGTGGTTTTTCTCAGATTTGTTCCCAACCCCCGCCTTCTGCTTTTCCCTTGATAGAAAGAATAGACAGGATCTGTTCACAGGTCCAGAGGAAGGTGGTTGGAAGAGCTGCAGATAAGGGTGTTAGGTGAAAGGAACTGACAAAGTGCAAAAAATGAGATTACAGAAGCTCCATTAGTCCAAAGCACTGAACTTGTTCTTGGTGTAGAATTTCTGCCTTCCAGCCTCCTTCCTGTATATACTTCCCCCCTGCCATAATAATGCTTGGCTAAATCACTTGATTCCTTGTGTACTAGATAAAATGAAAAGCCCACCATCCAAAGTAGAAATATCTTTCCCTTTTTTTTTTAACTTGATAGTATATTTATTAGAATCTCAAGAGACTAGATCTGTTAAACATCTGAATTAAAATGGTTAAAAGGATTTTCATACAATTTTTAGGCACTATACACATTGTTTACAGTAGCATCAATACTTGGATTTGGGGAAAGATAAACCTGACACATTTTAATGCCTGATCTGTTTGTGACATTCAAAAATAACTCCACCATTTTAGAAACACTAATCGAAACTTAAGAGAGAGACATACCACTAAATATCCCACATAGTATATTTAAAAATAAATATAGAAGTACAACCAGAAGTCTACAAATCATTATAGTAGACAGACTGGTGAAGTCCCAGCTATCATGGCAGTGAAGGGCTCTGGCTAGATTTTGATGGAAACTGCTGAATTCTACGTCAAAAGCAAAAAAATAATAATAAAATAACATGATGTACACTTTCTGATGCTCATTTTCATAGCAGCAAAGCATGCTTCACATGCACTGCCTGTAAAGAATCTCACAAGGCTCCCTTCCACTCAGAAGGTAGCCCAGCAAGAATGAAGTACCACCAAGTGTCAAATAATCCTGAAAATACAGGTGGCCAGCCAGTCATGGAGCAGGAACAGCAGTCCAATTATCAGTAAGAATGACTACCCACAGTCACCAAAGTTTCACTGTAATTCAGCTTGGCATGTGTTTTGATCACTAACACACACAAATAGCCCCAAGCACAAAGCCAATCCACTTAGGGGAATAACAATAGTAATAAGAATAAAGACAGTAATATTAAAAATCACACAAGTAAAGTTTTGGCACATGCTGTGTTCTTCATCCTTTGTCACAGGTGAAATGCACGTCTGAACAGAGACAGGCATGGAAAAGAGGCCCAAAAGCAACATGGCACGCCACTGAGCAGGGACTCGCTCTTTGCTGCTTCCCAAAGGCTTAGATGCCAGCTGCGTGGGTTGGTGTGCTAGGCTGGTTAAGGCCAATGGTGGAGCAGAGCCAACCTGCAAAATCCACTTCCTCAGCATCAGATCTCTTGATAAAAGCATGAACCTGTGTGCAAGGAAATGGGGAGAGGAGATAGTGTTTAAAAAGCCACCAAGAAGGAAAAGCCAAGAGTTTTGGATCTAGAGCTTGTGCTGTACTTGGAAGGAACTCCTGAGGGCTCTCTTGAGCAGCAATGGGGCCAGGAAAGGAGGACCAGCTGCAGGCCCAAAGATCTGCTCCACTTGACTATGTCATTCACACCAGTTGTGTGGCCATGGGCAAGCCACTCACCTCTCTGAGCTTGCTCCTGCAGTATGAAATGGGGACAGTAACCCTGTCTTGTAGTATGTCAGTAATGCCTGACAGAGGAAATGATGGACTTCAGTGCATGTTACATTGTATAGGCCATCTAAGGCATGTAAGTCCAGATATTTACAGTAATGCTTTCCCACTCTGCCCACCACCAAACAAGAGGCAGGCGGAAAGCGAGTTGGAAGGGTGCTGAATGTAAGGTGAGCCAGTCAGTATCAGAAAAAGGCCCCTTCCTGAGTGGGCTGGCCCTTTCCCTCAACTCCCTCAGGCCCTTCGTCCTCCTCGCTCACTCAGCCTGTGGGGTCATCCCCGCTCAGCTCTTCCTTCAGCCTTATGGGCGGGCAGAGGAGACTGATGTTTGGCATTCCGCAGCCCCAGGCTTAGCTGGACCACAGTGGTAAGTGCAGAGCACGGAATGGGAACAGGAACTAATGGACAGATGTGTGACAGAGGAGGAGAACAGACAAACAAGTACAGTAAGTGTCTGAAATAAATGGACTTACCATGAGTTGCTTCAAATCTGCTCTCTCTGCAGGGTTTTTTATTAAGCTGAAAGGAAGAAAGATAATGTGAGAGCTACTGCCTGGCACTGGTTCTAACTCAAACTACCTATATTTGCATGTATGTCATCCCTACACCCTACAGGCTCTGAGGAGAAGTGCCTGAGCCTTATTCATCTTCTTGTTCTTAGCGCAATGTCATGCCCACAATAAGTTCATAAATTCCTGCTGAATTAAACTAAGGTCAAAAAGCAATATGCCAATCCCTGTAGAGCAAGTGCTGCAAGCAGCAGCTATTTTCCCCACTGCTGTAGTCAGACACATCACATATGTCTTGGCATTCTGCAAAAAGGGCTTATGACAGCAGTTGGGGGTAATCAGAGGGGAGGGCAAAGGGCATAACCGGTGCTCCCAGAGGTGAGTAGGAAGCCTGACAAATCGTTACCCTTACAGAGAACAAAAAGCCAACTTACCATTTATTCACAAAATCTTGAAATTCTAGACTGAATACTCCATTGGGCAGTTTTGGAGGAGGCTGCAAACACAGGTCAAGACGTGAAATGCCTGGCTACCTGCTCAAGCCATCTCCTCTCCCCATACACCCCCACTTCTGGGCAGTGCTACCCTTATCCAGTCAAAGAAAGACAGGGGTGGGAGACAATATGGTCTCACATAGCAGAGTTAGAATTGAGACCAAGTTAAGTGTTCTACCACTCATCTGATGACTTTGAACCAGTCACTGGTTCCTCTCTGAGCCTCAGTTTACTCTTTTATGAAATGAAGAGGTTGGGCCTAATGATCTCTGGGACTCTTTCAAGCTCTGACACTCTAGAATTGTGAATTTTGGAGTGTGACATGGAAATGTAACAAGCAATTACTAGCAACAGCTAAAGGGATGTGCAAACCACCAAGCACAGCCCAGGCCTGACAGCGCCCACAGAAGCAAGCAAAAAAAAAAGTCCCTTTTCTGAGCCCTGGAAAGACAGAGAAAGGTTAATAAAACAAACTGGCAGAGGGCTGGGTCTGGAAGAATGCTGCCTGTACAGTCCAGGAATGAGGCTATCTTCAGGCATCAGACGAAGAACACTAACAACAGCTCTCATTTTTGCATGGTGATCATGGAGCGCTACATGGCACCAGGCTCATGGTGCTCCATGCAGTCCCAAGAAATGTGAGCTGTGTGTAGCTTCCTTGTGAGAAGCTGACCCTCAGACACACTGCCAGAATATCTCTGCTCTGATGTGTATCCCAAAATTAACAAGTGATCCAAGATTTAAAATGAAACCCTGAGTCTCCTCCCCTACCAAAAAGCCCAGCATATCCCTCCTTCCCTGAAGGCCTTGTCAGTATGGTCAAAGGTCAAGAACTAGAACAGAGCTCTTAGGAATAGTGGCCCAGATCAAGTCCTGCCCAGCAGACTCTGCTGCTGAGAGGAATGAAGGGAATGTTCAAGGGAGAAAGGAGACTAGCAACTTGGTCTCCAGAGGCCAGCGTCCATTCCCTCTGAGTAGGAGGGAGCCAGGCAAGGGAGGGGCAGTGTGCCAGCAGAGGCTGAGGCAGATCTACTGCTGCACAGCCAAGCCTCCGGGGAGGTAGGAGTGGGGCATGGGGGTGGGGGGGGATGGGAGGTAGTAGGTATAAGGGAGAAAGAGCACAAGGTGGGAGGGACCTGAGCTATATCTCATCTTGGAGCCTCAATTTCCTAGCCTGTGTGAAGAGGATAACAAAACCAATTCAGCAGTGCTTGGGAGAACCGAGTAGGAAAATGAACGTGAAAATGTGGAAGAAAGCAGCGCACACTCGGAGGTGCAGCTGCATATTTAACCTCAGGCACCCCCCTCCCTTAATATGACTCCCATTTGGTTTAGGTCCCTATCAGTAGAGGATGGATGGCTTTTTCCCCAGTGCTGCAAATGGAAGGTGCTCGCCTTCCTTAAATCTTTAAGCAGCAAGGATCAGATCCTGAACTACTTTTCTACAGTCTATGGTGCTTACTATAAAGCTGTGCAGTCAGTAAAGAGAGGTAAATTAAACTCCCTAGTAGACTGTGAACCAGAGACTTCTGGGGTGAACCAGGATTTTCCTTGTTGAGTTTATAATGGACAAGGGGACCTTTTTGAGCCTTTTGGGGTCTGGTTTTAGAGAACAGTAAGAAAGTATGAGAAGTTATTGCACTGGTCTCTTGAAGAAGAGAATGGTATGATAACCTTTATCTTATACCCTAGCAAACTAGGGGCCTCCAGCTGCTTCCCAAACATGCCAGAATTTACCTTCTCTTCAACTACCAAGGCTGCCCCCATGGCCAGGAGTGCTGGCCCTCTCGTCTCCTCCTCCTAAACTCCTGTCCTAAGCCAGCCTGTGGCTCACTTGGGAGAGTGTGGTGTTGATAACACCAAGGCCACGGGTTTGGATCCCTATATAGGGATGGCCAGTTAGCTCACTTGGGAGAGCGTGGTGTTGACAACACCAAGTTAAGGGTTAAGATCCCCTTACCAGTCATCTTTTAAAAAAAAAGAAAAATATCCTGTCCTGACCCCTAGCCCAGCTCCTCCAGCCCTGCCTCACTTCCCTCTGAGCAACCTTGGTGCTTGTCCACAGCTTCTCACAACCCCAAAACCTAAATTTGATGAATGATTGTCAGTCTCTTCCTTCCTTGATCCTTTTTTCATTTAAACGTACTGGTATGTTTAAATATGTGTTCTTTGTATTAAAGTCAGCCAGCAGCAATAAACAAAAAAGAAAATTTTACTCAATTTTAATTACAATTTCATCACTAAGATAACCACTAATATTTTAGAACTTTCCAGATTTTACAAGGGTACTTCAAAAAGTTCATGGAAAAATTCAAATATCTTGTAATTCTATTTTTCCACGAGCTTTTTGAAGTACCTTCATATATGCACATATGTACATGCATTCATAAATTTTTTTAAAGAATTGACCGTAGTGTACATACTATTTTGTAGTCTGCCCTTTTTACACACCAGTTTATAGTGACTATGTTCCATAGCTATTTCTACACTCATTTTTATGTTCATAGCTTTTTAATGGCACTTATAAGCAAAAACCCTGTATTACAGTTACATATACATTTGTCTTGCCTCCCCTATACAATCTAACGTTCTAGACTAGGGACTTTAGTTTTTCCATCTTTGGATCCCTGCCCCACTCCTACCCCCACCCCTCAGTACTTAGCACATAGTGCACAAGAATGTAAATATAAGCTGAGGCTCTTGAATCTTGGAAAGGAAGAGGGACTCAGCTACCTGAAGATGTCACCTGGGAAAGGGACTCCTGCAGTTTTTAAACCTGCCACTCATTTCCAACAGCTTGACACACAAACCAGAACACAAGAATCCTGGAGCATGTACTGTGGGACCAATTTACAAGTTTCCTAATCAACTCAGCCATGGGTATTTCCTTAAGAGTAGCAAACAAATTCCATGGTCAAGGAAACCAGGCAGTACTTACCTCATTGACGATGTAATCCAACAACTCAAAAATTGCCATGGGAGGTCGGCTGTCCATTCCATATGCTACAGATTTTATAAAAAGAAAAAAGAAAACACTTCTCAGAAACTGACAAGAGCCAATATGAGGCAAGGGGGTGGGCATAGATCCCAGGGGCCAGCACAGGGTCATGACTGACAGACAGAACTGCCACAGATAAGCCCTGAATGCAGAGGGGACCACTATGTGAAGGCCACAGGACCAGCAGGCCAGAGCATGGGTCTGGGATCTGCCACATCCTAGGTTTGTGACCTTGGGCAAATCAGTTGACTACTTTTTTTTTTGGCAGCTAGCTGGTAAGGGGATCCAAACCCTCTGTTGACTACTGAGCCAAACTTCTGAGCTTTGTAAAGCAGAGATGGATAAACTTACATCTGCTGTTTTCCTCTTCCTTATATTGAGAGAGTGGCAAATGAGATAACTAAATAACTAAAGAACTTGTTTTAATTCTACCTGAACTTGGGTTTCTTCCTTTCATATCCCAGAGTCATAGGCCAGCCTGAGGGGCCACAACCACCAGTCCAGTCCCTTCAATGACCCAACATCAGCTACTCCTATCCCCCTCGGCTTCTCCCTTCATACATACTTCCATGTGGACCTCACAGAGGTAAAGACCAGGTCTCCCTGGCCAGACAAGAACTTCCTGGCAGGAACTCCACAAAAAGATGATGGCTAGGTCAGAATGTTCACTGAGTACCACATTACTTCATAGTATTCACATTCAGAGAGGCAGGTGGTACCGCATAGTGTTTATCACCTTGGGAATAGGACTTGGCCACTTACAAGCGTATGTGGCCTTGACAAGTTAAGTGCTCTGTGCCTCAATTTCCTCATCTCTAAAATGGATATAATAGTGCCCACAAACAAAATGCTATTAAAATTAGATAATGCTAGGTAAATCCATGGAGACAAAAAGTAGATTAGTGGTTGCCAGGAGATGGGGTTGGCAGGGGAGGCTTAGGAATGATTGTTAATTGGGATGAGGGCTTCTTTATGGGATAATGAAAATGTTCTGGAATGAGATAGTGGTGATGGTTGCACAACATGCAGTAATATATTAGAAACCACTGAACTATATACGTTAAAATGTGAATTTAATATTACGTAAATTTTATCTCAAAAATAAATAAATAAATCTACCGAAGAATGTCATGATTAGAAACAGATAATGTATATAAAGTACTAAGCATAGTACCTAGAACACAATAGGTACACAACAAATGGTAGGAAGTTGCTGGAAATAACAATTTCCTACACCCACCTAGAGACCCCTGCTGCTTCCCCCTTGGCCCCAACCAGACATCCAGGAACTTCTACCAGACTCAGTCTTGGTAAAATGTACAAACTATCAGCCCTCCAGAAACCCCTGACAGCAAGGGACCCCAAAGTCCAAGCTGGGGAGACACCAGGCCACTCACCACTAAGGGGCCTCCCGGGGGTCCTTGGCCTGGGTGGTGTCTCAGCCGCATCTCCTTCCACCTGGCACCCAAACATCAGCTCCAGCTCCTTGGCATCTGGAGGAGGGATGGGATACCTCCCAACCGCCATCTCCACCAGAGAGAGCCCCATGCTCCAGATGTCCGACTGCACAGAGTAATGAGTCCCCTGGAGTCTTTCTGGCTGCAGAAGAGACAGAGACACAGTTACAATCACCTGAACTAACTTGGACCTGTGTCTGCTGATGCATTTTATCTTCTGCCCCTTCCTCTCAACAGCTCACATCCAGTTTCAAGAGCTCCATAACCTCTTGAATTTGGCCTCCCATTTGCCCACAAATAATGTGGTTATCAAATCCTAGCTCCTGTGGCTCTGACCTCTCCTCACTGCTCCATCTCCCCTGTAACCTGCCCTGAACTGACAGCATCCAACCAGCTGGGCCCTGGATGCCACTTCAGCCTGTGGTTTGTTTTGCCCAGACTGGGCACTGTCTTGCATGTGCGGGCAGCCTGTCCAAAGCCCAGCATGAGAGGCTCATCTTGTCACCTGAGTCTGAAACATGAGCTTGTGAAACATGGTTCATGAATGAGGTGGTGCAGTTGGTAGGAAGAACAAAGGATCTGGGGTCAGGAGACCAGGGGTTCAAGTCCCAACTCTGACACTTAAAAGCTTCAAGATCTTGAACTCAGCTTCCTCATCTATAAAATGGGGCTGCTGCTCACAGTGATAATAGTAACAACATAGCAAAATACCCACTCTACTTACTAGGGTTATTGAGGTGGTCAAATCAAATGAAAACACATGTTAGATGTTGCAAAATATGAGTTATATTGGTGGGAAAAGTGGGAAGAGTCAAAGCAAAAAAGTATAGAATGTGCTATATGAAATAATTACTTTCCCTGAGCATTATTTGAAATAGCCATGTATTTCAAGAACCCTTCAAAAAAATCTTTAACTATTCTGACCATAGTATACTTATATAGATATCAAATTAACTTCTCCCATAGGATTTTTCACTAACTCTAACAACGAACTGTTTTGGAATTGATCATATAAGCACAAAAGCCCAAACCACTAAACCCTGGATCAATAAGTCCCAGGGCCTGTTATATGACTCTGAACTTGAGAGTTGGTGGTCGAGTGGCCCAGGGTGCCAGCTGCTCAATTATTAGACATTCAGGGAAGAAGCAATAGGGGGATGACAGGGAAAGAGAGAGGAATAGAGTTCCACTGTGGGTCGCTGGAGTGGAGGGGTCAGTGCTGGGTGAGTGATGTTGACAGTAGCTGGAGTGGGGGTAAGGGCTAGTAAGAAGGAATGAGGATGTGGGCAGGAACTTCCACACAGGGATCTGGGGCAGCTGCCAAATCCTCCCTAAAAGGCAAGTGAGGGTGTGTTATGCAAAGCCAGAGGCTGGCTTTCCAACCTGGCTCAGCAAGGTTAAGTAGGCAGGTCACTTAACCGCCCTGAATCTAAATTTCCTCACCTCTAAAATGGGAGCAATAATCTTCACTTCATAAGACAACTGAACACATCATTGAGATCATTCGAGAATGCTCTAACAGAGAACACGTAAAACACTCTATGTTAAGCTCCCCTGGGCCTCTGTGCCTGCTCTCCCCACACCAAGGCCTGCACTTAACTTCCACTTCTGCGAAGACTGCCCACTCACTCCAATGCTCCTCTGCTCTGCCCACTTCAGCACTCACCCGGACTCGCGTACCCACTTTTCCCAATCATTCTCAGGAATGTGCTATCCATGTACCCACTCATGCAGTCAACCAAACATTCACCCACTTGCCAAGCATTCCCTGAACGCCTACCATGTGCCAGGCCCCATGCCAGACCCTAAGGACAGGAGAGATACCTACAGCCTTGTCCCTGCTGCCAAGGAACTGTTGTATGCAGGAGGGAAGAGAATGTGCTGATGCTGCCATGTGTGTGGGGATAGCCACACACTGCGCTTTGCCTACCATGTGCCAGGCCCCATGCCAGACCCTAAGGACAGGAGAGATACCTACAGCCTTGTCCCTGCTGCCAAGGAACTGTTGTACGCAGGAGGGAAGAGAATGTGCTGATGCTGCCATGTGTGTGGGGATAGCCACACACTGCGCTTTGGTGGCAGTGGGAGCCAGTGGAGGTGGGAGGAGAAGGGAAGACCCCCAAGATGGGGTACTGGCTGAGTTAGAGCAGAGACTCCAGCCAGGGGACCAGGTGCACTGTGGTGAGAAGCAGGGGTAGGTGACTAGGAGACATGTACAGGTATGTAATGAGGAGGGAGAGAAGAGGCTGGATGGAGGAAACAATTCTGAATAGACTCTCAGGAGTTGGGGCCACTAGACACTGCAAGGATGGGGAGCCCGGAAGGGAGGTTAAAGCCAATGCTTAGGTTTCTATCTTGGGAAACCAGGGAACTGGTGATGCTATTTACTGCTAATAGAAAAGGAGAAGGTAGAACAGTCTGCGGTGGTGTCATGTCTGAGCATATTGGGTTTGAGGGTCTAAAGACAATCACGTAGAGATGTCCAGAGCATAGCTGAAGCTCATGATCTCTTCAGAATGAAAGCCAACTCTGGAGCTGGGATCGTACAATCTCTTCTAGAGGGTCAATGCCCCAAAACCCCAATTATGCTCCAAGGCCTATGAAAGGCTGAGACCATCTCCCTGTTAGACTTCAATCTCCTCAGGGAGGACCACTGTGTCTCATTCCTCATTTCTTGGCCCACACCCATCACCTGGCACAAGACTCTGGCTCCACAGGGAAGTCACCCACTTGACTTCCATCCTTGACTGGACAAGAAGCTGAAGAAATGGAAGCTGCTGTTCATACCGACATGTAGGACCTTGTTCCCACAAAGGAGTTGGCCATGGAGTCGATGAGCTGTCCACTGACACCAAAGTCACAGAGCTTGATCTCCCCACGGGAGTTGACTAGGATGTTGGAGGGCTTAACATCTGCAGGGAAGAAAAAATAGAAAGGTAGGGAATTGACAAAGGTAGACTGGGGAGAGGAAGGGTCAGCACTCCACAGACAGATAGACCAGCTCTGACCATGAGTCCCAGGATAACACCCCCATGCCCCATCAGAGGCAGCCCTCAGCTTGCAAACACTGGACACCAAGAACCCTTATTTCCCCTTATTCAGGATGCAAGGAAGGACTGTCGGGAGATGAAATGACCAGTTGCTGTAGAATCAGGACAGAAAGCCAGTGGATTTCTACTCTTTGAGAATGCAGACTTGGCCAGATAACCCACAGGAACAGTTATCATGAAGTCAAGATAAATTCTATTGCTTCAGCCACCCATACTGGCATGACACAGTATCTATGGTTGGATCATAAGGGAGCCAGAAAACACAAATAATAAGACTCACATGCTTACTGGTGCTACAAACTAAAGACTAAAAGGGGATGGGGTAGGGGCGGGAATTCCTGTTCTTGACCTCTGAACCAAGCACAGATCATGTGAGTTCTATGAATATGTGTGGCAGGGATGGGAGCTTTTTTTGGAGTGCGGGGAGCTGACTTACGACTGTCTTTAACTGAAGTCATTTACCTAACAGCCTACGCAGCTACATCTGCCCTGTTAGTCAAGGGGAGCCCCTCACTACCTGGGGCTGGAGAACTCGGGAGGCCTGAAAGCAGCTCCTCAAGGTTAAAGCAGTGCCCCCAGTACCAGACCCATCCCTCTTCCCTGCACTCATATTACCACCCCACCTGCCCCGGCTGCTGTCACCAATACTAGCCCAGTGGCCCTTCAGTTGCAGAGAGACATAAAGCTCCAAATGTTTTTTCTTCCACTATCTCCTCTGATTCACACAACTGCACTGTAAAGTGGACAGACCAGGGCCAATTATCCTCATTTACAGGTGGGAAAACTGAGGCTGGGACTTGGTGAAGGTCCCTGGGCCAGGGCTTTGTAGGCAGACATCGGCAAATGATGAGAGACTCACACAAAGGCAAGCCATATCCAAGAGCAAAATCCTAAATTATGACAGGGATTCTTTAATAGAACTAATATAGACACTATATAGAACATTTGGAAAATTATTGAAAAAACCAAACCACCCATATTTCCAACCTACAAGAGCCACTATTAATATTCCATTATTTTTCCCTTTGATATTCTTTCACATGAATGCATTAATTATAAACAGATTGTAACAAGTCTATTTAAGAATCTGTCCAAGGGTAAATTGAAAAAAGAAGAAAAATCACCCTCTAATATCCTCGTAAGTCTCTCCCCTGCCCACCCCCACCTAGCCCCTCACCATCTCCAGCTTGGGTGGTAATCACAGCCCCCGGCCAGCTCCAGCCTCTCTCTACCTACCACCAGGGTAGGGACTGCCTCACTATCTAACCCCTGAGCCAAGATGATGCCGAGCACACAGTAGGTACTCCAAAAGCCCTTACTGAATGAATGGATCTAAACTCACTGCTAGCATGTACACATGTGTATGTATACACACACACACACACACACACACACACACACACAAAGCCACTGGTGTAGTCTTTCTAAGACCCAGCCCTCATCATGTCACCCCCCATTGTTCAGATCCAGGTCATGCTCTTCAGTAAGGAGCACAGGATACAAGACCCTTCCAGTGTCAAAAAAAATTTTTTAAAGGCCTTTCCAACCCCTATGCAACACCCCTCCATCCCCCACTGTCTCCTACATATAGACTTTGAGAAAGCAGGTACCAAAAGTAGCCTTAGAGGACATCTGCTTCCTCCTCTTCATGACAAAGATGAAAAATCTAAGGCCCAAGGGGTCCGGTGCCTTGTTCCAGGTCACACAGTTAAAATTGGCTAAAGCTAGAAACAGATCCAGACCTTCTGTCACCTAGACCTGCCCTGGTCCTGCTCAACCTGCTGCCGTATTACTCAACCGCATCATTCACCTAATGTTCACTGAGCATCTACTCTGTGCAAGCACCATGCAGCCACCAAGCAGAAAGCAGTGAACAAACTGACCAAGTCCTCACTGTCACGAAGCTTAAATTTTAGCATGAGGAGACAGGCAATAAACAAACCAATGAACAGATGTGTAACATCAGGTGGTCTTAAGCACCATGAAGAAAATGAAAACATAAAACCAGGTAAGAGCACCGAGAGTGAAGGTAGCTTCCATGCAACACAGGAAGGCCTCCATGAGGAGATGACACTTGAGCAAAGGCCTGGATGAAGCGAGGGAGCAAGTCATGAGGCCTCCTAGGGAATTAAGGGGACGTGATAAACTTCTGGAGGTCAGCAACTAACTCTGTTCCTTTTCCAAACCTAGTGTTAGGATGGGCCCTGACAAACACTTCAGCCAAGGAGTGAATCCAGCAGCTGCTCTTGGGGCCCGCAGTCCTCATTCCACAGTGCCCAGCTTCTCTCAGAGGACAGATGCCTGACGCCTGGAGGTCAGGTGCTCAGGATGTGGAAAGTGATGCTGAGGAACAGGACAAATCTGCGGGGGCCTGGTAGGGACAGCACACAGAGGCACTCCCTCATGAGCCCCTCTTCCACATCTCCCACCAAATGCCCTGGCCTCTCATCCCTGGCTGGACCACGCAGCCCTGAGCTCCTTCACCATCCAGATGCTCTCTGTGGCCTGGTTAGCTATGACCTGTCAGGCCTTGTTTTAGAGCAAAAGAGAGGCACTGGCTAAAGAGACAGGAGATCTGTATCCAATCTGAGCCCTGCCACCTGCACTACATATAGACTTGAGCAAGTCACGTGGCTCCTCTGGGCTGTGATTTGTCCATCAGTAAAGTGATGACAACTGCGGCTCTGGCAACATCACGAGGTGCAGACCAGGATCAATCTAATGAAGTATGGCATATACATTGCATACCATGTTATAGGAATACAGAGAATGATCATTTCACAAGTTGCCTTCCAAGACCAGTGGTTCATAGAACCAGACACCCCCACCCTCCTCAGCAGAGAACAGCCCCTTCCCTGGCTGAGGGTTCCTTCCTCCACTGGATCAGACCCTCTCTCCAGGTTGCAGTTGCGTCTAGCTGTTCTTGTATCTAATTTCTATTCACATAGCAAGAAGCCTCCTTCCTTTTTTCAAACTTATATAACACTGCTTTCCTCCATCCCTGGCTGTCAGCTCTGGCTTCCCCCACCCACCCCAGGGAACAACACTGCCTGGAAGGCTGCAGAGATCATGGGGTTGGAAGGCTTTTCGATGCTTAAACCATATGGGTCCTGGGAGCCAGATAAACTGCACACAACCCCTCCTGGTGACCCAAAGGGCTTGACAAGTAGAAGCCCCTTGAAGACTTAGGTACAGTAAATCATTAAACTGTAGAGTATGCTTCTGCAGCTGCCAGGCTAGAACATGCTCCTGTCCCCACCCCCACCCCCACCCCAAAGCCCCAGCCAAGTTTGGCTCTTCTCTGGGGGCAGAAAAGAGGTACATTTGTCAGACAAGGCCAGATAATTCATTTCTGGATCTCCATTGGCACCCTGCACTTGCTTCCCACAAAAGCCAGCCCCTCCCCACACTGTTCCTGTGCCCAGTGTCGTCCCCCTCCACCCTGACTGCACACAACCAGCACTCCTCCAGCAGAATGGCTCCTGTCTGTCTTAGAGCTCACTCCAAGGCTCTCTGCCTGGCTTTCCAAGCCCTCCACTGTTTCTTCCTTAACTGTCCAACTTCATGCCCCGTCTTGTCTCCACTCCACCTGATCCCGGTGCAGGCTGGCCTGCCTTTCTTTTTTTTTTTTTTTTTTTTTTTTTTTTTGTCTTTTTTCGTGTCCGGCAACGGATCGCAACCCTCAGTGTCGCACCCGTACCGGACCGGGACCGGCAACGGGATCACAACCCTCGGCGCTGCACCCGCACCTCGCTCAGCCAGTGAGCGGAACCGGTCTGTATGTGGGATCCAAACCCTCGGCGGGAGCACCACCGCGCTCCCAAGTGGCGTACTGTAGCAGTGCACCACAGGGCCGGCCCTGGCCTGCCTTTCTAACTGCCCTAGTATAAGAGACTTGCCTCCCTGCCTTCTCTTGTGTTGCACCTAAAACGTCCCCTTTCCACCCACCCCTCACTTCTACTAGGTGCTTAGTTCTTCTGAGTCCACGTCCCAACTTGGGATACTGCCTCACCCCTGGAGTCCTGGGAGGTTTAAATGGGCTTCTGCCGACATTTTCCTAGCAGAGCCCTCAAGCCATGTGCAAATCACAGGCCCAGTCTCTTTCTACTTCCTGAGGCCCCCTCCAGACCTCGGGTTCTCTTTCTGATCCTTCAGTATGAAGAGAGTGCCACTGAGAGGAGCCTTTGCTGCAAGTGGGCCAGACTATTCTGGAGGAAGCGCCGACACCCACTAAGCTCCCAGGCTGACAGGCTTCCCCAGGGACCTCGCAGGATGCTGAGAGTGGACACCCTGATCCTGCTCAGCCTCTGCAACAATGAGGGTAGGTAACCCCTCCTTCCTCAAAATAAATAGGAGGTTTTATGAAAAACTAAGTGGAAGAATATTTTCTTCCCTGATATTTTCCGCCCCAGGAATAACCACTATTCATAGTTTCCTGAGTTTTCCCTCATGAGCACACATTTTGTAGTTTAACTACTGAGCATTTTCTGTGCCTCTAAAACAAGCAGTTTGGATAAAATAATTCAGGGGTCATTTGTTTATCCTGTAAACACTTACAGAGCACTGCATTGAGCTATGAGTAAAAAGGAGACAGTCTCTGTCACTGAGGCCCTCACCACCAGGGGAGACAGAATCCAACAAATAAAAATAATACACACACTGGTGTATGACGGTAAAGGCAAAGACAGAGATGTGGTCAGGGTGCTGAGGACTCAGATATTCTAAATTCTTCCAACCAGCCGGATCGGTGCCACCCATCTGATGCCAGCATGACTAGCTGACAAGGCCCCAGCAGTCACATGAACTAAGGTGATATCAGCTCTCCAGGGTATTCCTGCTACTACATTCCAGTACTTTCATTTCATTTGGTTTAGACTAATATTAAAAGAAGCTGCATTCCTGAAGGCCAAGGCGAGATGGAAGGAGGAGAGGCATGGAAGAACAGAAAGGCAGAAGTCAGGTGTGGGAGAGAAAGTTCAAGAGAAACAGAAGAGAAGAGGTGTAAGGAAGGAGCGAGGGCCTACAGAAAAGCAAGCAGAGTGACACATGGAAGCCAGATGCTGGTTCAGCTGCGACACAAGCTAAATCCAAAAGTGGATAAGCAAGAGTCAAAGATTTTTTAAAAAGGCAAACGAGATTTTTAAAAATGGTGACTTTAACAACCTCTTGCTAGCATCCTTGGCAGAGCCTTAATAACCCTTCCCTAAAGATGAAGAAACAGAAGGGAGAGGGAGCTGACCCTGATTAATTAAACCACAGCCTCCACAGGGCCACCTCCAGCTACCCATGGCCTCATGGAGCTAATTAAGGAGCAAAGATAATTAAAATTCAGAGAAAACCCCCAACCCTTCAATTAACCATTACCTGTAACCTCTTTTTCCCACCCAAACATCCTTCCCAAAGCGTTATGAAAAAAGGCTCCTGCACTCTCTCCTTCCTCCCTTCTTCCAGTGAGGACCAGGGGCGCAGCTGAAAGACTAGGAGGACGGGAGGGGCAGGTGGCCCAGCAGACCAGGAAGACCCCACAACAGCTCCAGTTTATGGAGCACCTACTATGCCAAGCCAGGGGCGCAGCTGAAAGACTAGGAGGACAGGAGGGGCAGGCGGCCCAGCAGACCAGGAAGACCCCACAACAGCTCCAGTTTATGGAGCACCTACTATGCCAANCACCTCCAGCTACCCATGGCCTCATGGAGCTAATTAAGGAGCAAAGATAATTAAAATTCAGAGAAAACCCCCAACCCTTCAATTAACCATTACCTGTAACCTCTTTTTCCCACCCAAACATCCTTCCCAAAGCGTTATGAAAAAAGGCTCCTGCACTCTCTCCTTCCTCCCTTCTTCCAGTGAGGACCAGGGGCGCAGCTGAAAGACTAGGAGGACAGGAGGGGCAGGCGGCCCAGCAGACCAGGAAGACCCCACAACAGCTCCAGTTTATGGAGCACCTACTATGCCAAGCCTTTGGAATACATGATCCTCTTCAATCTTGAAATAACGGTGTGAAATAAACAGTATAAATGCCTGTATACAGATGAGAAACACTAAGGCTCACAGGGGAAGCGTCCCCTGTCAAGGCTGCACGGTGAACTGGTGGTAGGGGCTAGGGTTAGAACTCATAGACTCCCAGTGGAGTGCTCTCTCCAGGCAGAGCTAAGGACAAGCCATAAGGACTTGCACATCAAAGTCTCAGAAAAGCCATTATTAAGCTGTGGTTGGGGAAGGAGTCACTCCCATTACAGATGTAACAAGCCTTAATTCTGGGAACAGGGTCTGACTTGGGGCAGACTGAAATCCTTGAAATCCAGCTGGGAGAGAAAATAATTCTTCCTGAGTTTTTCAAGGAGCATGATGATTCTTTCTCAGCTCCAGCCCATTATCCTCCTTGACAAGTCTGACTGCCAGAAATGTGCTAACAAGCAGGAACTAGAGGTTGTTTTCCACCTCCTGATTAACAACAGAGTTCAAACAGGGAGCCTCAGAGCATGCCTGTCAGGTCCTAACAAGCAACTATTTTTATCTCCCTCTGCTTTCCAGGTTTTTACCACCAAGCCCAGGAACTGAATTTTAAGCTTTTTCCCCCTTCCCTTCCAAGATTCATTACTTTGGAAATGCATTTACTCTCTACCTGCATGCACCCCTCTCTGCCAATTCACTGCTCATTCCCTGACCCAAAAGGCATACAAACTGACAAATTAAACATGAGATGATATTATAAGAGTTCAAGATTTGGCTTCCATTAACACATACCATTCCAAGAAATGGTCTAAATTTTAAAAATAGGATGTAACAAAAGCCAAAGTGAAAGGTACAGGGATTACACTCAAAGAGAGAGAGAGAGATGTGTAATAAAAGAAGGGAAAAAGAAGAGCAGTAAAGAGAAAAGTTTACGGATCCTAGCTTCCCTGATCTCTCATTTCTGATGACACCATAATAATATTTGGCAGAGGAGTCCCGTTTTACACATATGGAAATTGAGGCTCAAGAATGAAGTCCCTTGCCAACGATCACAAAGTAACCTGTCCATTAAAGGAAACCTGAATTAAAGCAGCATATTTCCCCCTCTAGACTATTTGGATTATCTCAGAAGAGGAGCAGATATGCAAAATCACAAAGCCAATCAACCACCTATGGCAAGAAAACAATGCTGGCTAATTTGGATACCTATATGCTACTCAAGAAAGGGAAATTAGCTAAAAACCTGTTTTGGCCTGCCGAAGGCTAATTTTGCTGGGAGTTGGGAGGAGGGGGATCTGTTAATTTTTAAATGAAGAGTGGGAAAGAATATTTAGTAAGGTGACCCAGGCTCCACCAAAGGCTTCACCCTTTGTGCCTGGATCACAGCTCAGCATAATTCACTTGAAAAGTCTGGAAAAGAGATCAGGAACGTTAATTTTTAAATGAAGAGTGGGAAAGAATATTTAGTAAGGTGACCCAGGCTCCACCAAAGTCTTCACCCTTTGTGCCTGGATCACAGCTCAGCATAATTCACTTGAAAAGTCTGGAAAAGAGATCAGGAAGCCACTCACTGGTCATTCTTAGCTTAGCTTGGTATGAGCCCCTAAAGGAGAGCACTTAGAAGAGTGTCTGACAATTTAAGGACAGATGTCAGGCAACTGTATTGGGCATTCCTTGTTTAGTCTACTGAGAACTGTCTCCCCATCACACACACTTCTTTGTGGGAAACACTCCTCCCTCACTTCAACCCACAGCTTCAGGTGGGGACTGGCAATAAAGAACCCTGTGCCCTGGCCACAGGGTAGCCCCCTGACACAGCCTGGAACTCATAGTTCCCCATCCCCTGGCAATGGTGATCCTGGCAGGTCTGGGCATATGACCCATATCTGTCCAATCAGAGTCCTTTCTCAGAACTTTCTAACTGAAGGTGAGAAAAGCTCTTCCATCTCTGATAATGAGACTGTAAAGCCAGAAGCAATGGCTCCCGTCTGGTAGAGACAGCTGGCCCGAGAGAATAAAGCCAACATCAAAAGAGAAACAAATGAGGAAGGGAGAGAGCTAACAGCATCTTTTATAAGTACATTTTAATTGAAGTATAAGAGCTAATGGCATTTGACTCCCTGGATACAATTATACCTCAGGCTGGCTGCATTCCTAGCCTTCCTAGGGTTTGGTTAGCTCAGCCAAAAATAGTAACAATAATCCCCTTTATTGTTTGAGCTAATTCAAGTTCACTAACAACCAGGAATCCTAATACCCAGTGATTCTTATCATCAATTGGCATCAATAAATTACATTATTAAGTAGGCCATTTAGTGTGGTGTGGAAATAGCACCACCAACTTTGGAACTAGGCAGATATGGGTTTGAATCCTAGCTATACCATTCACTAGCCAAGTTACAAAACCTCTCTGAGAGTTTTCTTGGCTGTGAGGTGGGAATAGTAATTACTGCCTGATAGTGCCTGGCATGTGCTAAGTGCTCAATAAATAGGAGGAGTCACATATGAGAAGCACAGAATTTAGAGTTCAATAGCTCTTGCAGCCTAGAGAGAAAATAAAAGCTGACACTTATTTGAGAAAAAACACAAGTAATAAAAAAATCAGATTCCTTCTCACCCTGGCTCCTACCTAACATGACCCCCTACCCCATCAGTGCCAAGATCCACACTGTTCCCCAAATATTCCCTGCATGTTTGTCTCAAAATCATTTGCTCTGATAGTCTCCAGTCTAGGTGTCTTCATATATGTCCTACCACCCTTCCAGCCTTTTTGTTTCAGGAGGTGGGGAGGGAGGAAAGAGAGGAGTCAGGGAGAGGACTGCCTAACTCAAATGCATCCCTTTAATTTCCTCCCTTCACTTGGAGGAAGGAGCCCTACCCACTATTTGTACTGTTTAAGTTTTCCTGGGTCACTCAGGGACTTGGAAATTGAGCTAAGAGGTTCAGCTTGAGTCTGGGCTATGTCTGGGATGGACCTGATGCTGAGGGGCAGTTTCTTCCTCCTCCCTCTGGACACAGAAGCAAAGAAAGCAGAGCTACAGAGCACACTGCATGAGAGAGGCTGCCTGGCATCACAGTGGTCTTCTGGTCCCTGTTCTGTCCCTTTCTGTGCACTGGTTACATCTGGCCCTCCAGTTCCCAAAGGGCCCCCTGGATCCTTATAAGGAAACCTTCTGTTCTGTTCACACTTGACTCTAGTTGGTTTCTGTTACTTGTAACCAAGAACCCTCATAAGACAAAGCCAAGCTCCTCCATGAAGCCTCCCCTGTCCGCTGTCCACCTCCAAGACTCCCTCTCTTTGGAACCCTGCAGGTCTTATTACAAATGTAACTTATGTTAGTACATCTGCCACCTAAAGTTTTTTTTCTGAAAAAATCCAACTTTCCACAAAAGTAGAGACAGAAACCATGTATGTATCTGTTGCCCGCTTTCAATAATGATCTGCTGCTCCTTGACAATCTTATTTCCTCTAATAACCTCCAGCATTTTCTTGGCAGGGTGGGAGGGAGTGGAATGTTTTAAGGCAAATCCCAGACCCGATGTGTCAATTCACCCATAAATCTTTTATCTGACTTTTAAAACAGTCATGCTTCTCCAACTTGGACTTGAAGCTCTATGAGGATAGGGACTGTCTCTTCTGCTTCTTAAGAGCCCAGCATTATAGATTCAATGGGCTTTTAAATGCCACAACCTTGATGCTATTATACAACACCTGGTCAGAGTTTCATCTGATCCTGAGGAAAGTTCCACGAGATGGAGAAGGAAGTGAGATTACCCCTAAAAGAATGAGGAAGGTGAGACTCAGAAATAATGAACGACTCTGCCAGGATCACTCAGGGAGCCAATGCCTGAGCTGAAGGAGAGGACACAGTGGTTCTGAGGCTCCTTGGTGAGCAGCAGCTTCCTGGGGATTCAGTGCCTGCCACTGCCACCTAATGACAGCACTAAACATGCTTCACAGGGCTGTAAGCACTTACCTCCAACAGTAAAGTCTGAAATGTTTCCAAATGGAAAAAGAAAATCCACCATGGTTGTTTCTAATTAATTTGGTGCTGTCCAGCCTTATGCTGTTCTGACCCTTGAGCTGAGACGCACCACTAGACTCTAATGTTGTTACTCTGTGGTTTCCGGTGTTGTGGGCTGAGTTCCATCTAGCTTTGGGTAGTAGTTAATAAAATCTGCCCCTAGTTTGGTTGTGAGATCACCAAGTGACCAGACTTCCAAACAAAACCAGCTCTCCTGGGGATGAGACCCTCCTCAGGAAGTTGTCTGTAACTAAAGAGACTGACAGGCCCAGCCCCAGGCTTCTGTTAAAAATGAGGCTTTGTGGGGCCGGCCCGGTGGCGCACTGGATAGTGCGCCGCTTGGGAAGCGCGGCGGCGCTCCCGCCCGAGGGTTCGGATCCCACATACAGACCGGTTCCCGCTCACTGGCTGGGCGAGGCACGGGAGCAACACCGAGGGTTGCAATCCCGTTGCCGGTCCCCGGTCCGGTATGGGGGCAACACTGAGGGTTGTGATCCGTTGCCGGACACGGAAAAAGACAAAAGACAAAAAAAAAAACAAAAAAAAAACTAAGGTATTTACAATGTAAATGGTGGCTTGCTAGTAGTTGTTTAGTGCAGTGCCCCTCATTTGACAACCCCTTACCATTGTCAAAATGTAATACAGTTAATTCAGTAATGGGGAAATCTTTCTGATATAACTTCCCTCCTGTTGTCATTTTAGAATACCCTGAGCATAGAGAAAAAAAAAAAAAAAAAAAAAAAAAAATGAGGCTTTGTGAAGTAAGAAGGAGCAGGATACAGCTCTCCAGGGATCACCAGGTACAGCCTCAGGGCAGAGCCTCGGACCTCAGGCTCCCTCCCACCACAATCTCCCTGGGAAAAGCCAGGGGCAAGTCTTCCTATTTCCCCTCCCCATCTTCCTACACCAGTACCTGCCCTCTGCTCTCCAGAGACTGCCCAGAATAAACCCTGACCACCTCTCTCCTGTCTGTCTCCTCCCGTCTCTTCACTCTGCAACCATTTTAACTCAGATCCACATTATCTCTTACTGGACCGTGGCAGCAGCCTCCTAATTGACCTCTCTCCCCTCTGCAGCTCACCTTAGCCACAGTAGCCAGAGTCCTCTTTTTTAAAGGCTAGCTCACTTCCCTTGCCCTGCAGGGGGAACTTTCCACTGCTCCCGATTGCCTATGATAAAGACCAGTTCCTGATCATGGCAGTGAAGATCCTCCTTGTTGCTTTAACTATTCCTCACTTTAATTCCCTGCCCTCCTCACCAGGAACCCTTTATTCTAGACAACTTGAATGACTTGCTATTTCCTATAAGGACATGTCTGTGTTTTCTTGCCCCTGTGCCATGATTCATGTGTTTCCCTCTTCCTGGAATTCCTTTCCTTGACACTGCCATATGTATAACTTCTACCCAAGCTTCAAAGGCCAGCTCAAATACCACCTCCTCCATGAGGCTTCCCTAAAAGGATCAGAGGAAGCACTCTCCCTCCTCAAACATCCTGTCTGCCCCTCTTGAGGAGCTAAGAGACAAACTCGTCCATTGCTGTGGGTCTAGCAGATGAGATAATTCTAAAGAGAAAGAGACTCACATTTCTAACCAAGAGACCAGCATACTGGATTCCAGCTACTAATTAGCCACTGCTTCTCTCCATCTGTACGATAGGGAAGTCTAAGCAGAGTCAAAAGCAACCCCTTCTTCCTATAAATTCACTGTCCCCTTGAAGCTGTCACCCACACAGCTACAGGATGAGAGTGGTGGTCAAAAATAACAGAGATTCAGCCAGGGCCACCTCGTGGACACCAGAGACAACTTTCTACAGTTCGAGGAGCAGATGACACTCCTCTGTCACACAAAGACAGAGACTGTGCTCAGGACAGAACCCTGTGTGCAGCCTCAGGCCAGGTGGCCAGGGGAGGCAGGGTCCACCCTGACTTTCTGCTCAGGGAAGCCTGTTAAGATGCCAGAAGAACCCTGGCAGGTAGGAGAGTGGCTTACAAGGGTTGCAGAAAAAGACTCTCAGAACCTCATTACATGTGAATCTGCTATAAACAACTTATAAAAACAACAAAAAACAAACTTGATCCACTTCAGATCTTGCCTATCAATGCCAATAAGTCTGAATGAAGTGAAAGGAAGAATTCAGAGTTGAAATCCTGACAGCTGCTGAGCATCCTGCCATAAGCTATTGCTGGGACACCTGTTATGTTAAGGCTTTGGAGACTTCCAGCTGTCACTGGGACAAGGATCCAAAAACTCTCATGAGGGCTCTGCAGAAGGCTTAATCTCATTATGACCTAAAAGCCTCTTTTTTTTACCCTGAGCAATAATGAACATTTTGGGGGTATACTCCAAGAGGACAGCATCAAGATATAATCTACTCCAGCTCAGAAGAGAACCATCATGGCTTACTCAAATCACAGCCGGCTATGTGTCCCTTCAAAAATCAAGACTGTCTTTTTCAGTACACTACAGACCCAGGCTACTAATTCAATACTGGACATAAATATCAGGCATGTTACACACAGTTTCATCTGATAGAAGGAAAAGAAAGACAAGTTGAGGCATAATTTAAAACTGTTCTTAGAATTTATTGATCTTTATCAGCCAGCAACTCCAAGGCAGAAATAATTTACAGGCTAAGTTGAATGAACTCCATATCATTTAATACTTCTTCAAGGTCTTGATCAAAATAAGGCCTTGAGGGCCGGCCCGGTGGTGCACTGCTACAGTGCGCCGCTTGGGAGCGCGGCAGCGCTCCCGCTGAGGGTTCGGATCCCACATACAGACCTGCCGCTCACTGGCTGAGTGAGGTGCGGGCGCAACACCGAGGGTTGCATCCCATTGCTGGTCCCGGTCCAGTACGGGTGCGACACTGAGGGTTGCGATCCGTTGCCGATCACGAAAAAAAACAAAAAAGGAAAAAAAAAAAAATAAGGCCTTGATAACTAGAGCAGGCTAAGAAGAACTGCAGGCTGGCAATGCAAATCATTGCTATAAATAGCACAAAACAGAGCTGCATCCTACCACTTTCTCCACCTCCAACCCTCTAACTCATAGCTGAACTACTTGGTTCAGTTTTGGATGACTGGACCTATGACCTGCCAAAGTAAGTGGAAAGATTAAACGGAAACTTTTATGGCTAATTCATTTCAAAGCTCCAGAATCAGGAAAAAAATCCTTTCTCCTACCTATGTCATCCATCATGTTTTCCTCAAGAACTCAAAGCTGACAAATTTAAAGCTGAGTTTTGTGCTTAAATTCTAAAGTTTTCTCTGTCAGGGAATTCTTCTTCCCCTTAACTCAGTGGTCAGCAAGCTTTTTCTGTAAAGGACCAGAGAGTAAATATTTTAGGCTTTGAGGGCCACATGGAAATCTCTTTCACAAGCAACTAGTCAAATTTGCCACTACAGCACAAAAGCGGCCGTAGACAACATTTAAACAAATAAACATGGCTATGTTTCAGTAAAACTTCATTAATGGATATTGAAGTTTGGATTTCATATAATTGTCACATGTCACAAAATTTTGAAAACCATTCTTAGCTTATAGGCCATACAGAATTAGGCAGCAGGCCAGATTTGGTCTCCAGGCCAGCTTGCCCACCCCTGCCTTGTTTTGATCCTATGTTAGCAGTGTTTTGCCTTTCTGACTCAATGCTTAATAGTATTTGTCATAGAAAAACTTTACTTTTAAAAATTTGTTTGATTTCAGCATCCATTCCTTTTTCCATCTTCTAGTAACAAAGCCCTTCTTTGTCAATCAAGGGGCTCCATCTATCCTACCACGGTGGTGAGCATATAATCCAGGTGGCCCATCAGACCAGACTACTCCAGTCCCTGGAACACAGTGATTGGTCCAGGCATGGGCTGGCACTTCGGACAAAGCCAATTTGCCAGTCAGTGGTTTGAACAGTGACTTGGATGCTGGGGAGAGTAGGTAGAGCTCTTTCTCTGGTATAGGGAACACTAAGGACTAGATGTGCCCAGGGCTAGTAAGGTCCATCCTGCCCCCAGTAAAGAATCTGATGAAAAGGAAGCCCACGCCAGAATAAGCAAAGCTGAGAGGTGACCAGAATCCTGTGGCTGTCATCTTAACCCCATACTCATCCCTGCCTTCAGACCTCCTGGACCAAGCCAATACATTCCATCTTTTGATTAAGTAATCTTAAATTGGGTTTCTAACACAACCAAAGAATTCTAACTAATCAATTATGTTACATCATATTCTATTTGAAAGTTGGTAGGGTAGTGATTCATGCACAACAAAACAATGGCATTGGCTATGTTCCACATACTAGAGTCATTTACAGATATGTCTCTTTCCCCTGTTAGACTCTAAGCTCTTGGAGGACACAATTCATTTACAAGCCATCTTTATGCCTACGAGTGATTCACCCTGTACCTTGCACTTGGCAGGTATCCTATAAATATTTTACAGATATCAATTACTTGTCTTTAATGGGGGGAAAGATTGTGAGGAGAGGGGTGGATAAACATGGAGGTGCATATACATGTACCTACCCATGACTACCACCAGAATGTTACTCAGAGATTTCAGAGAAAACTTACACTCCCAGGGGGTCTCAGATCTAATACTCACCCCTTTATCAACAACCCACAAATCACATACACCAGGCTGAGCCACACAGATTGCTTCTCCCTTTGAACACCAAGGGGAAATAGAATACAATATTCTGCAAACACCAGAACAAATCATAGTGGACCATTCAACTGGCCAGGGCTTCAACACTGGGAATGTCAGCTGTACTTATCCTGCCCAAGAAGTCCTGCTCCATGACCAATCACTTGGAGTGAGGATGAGAACTTGCTCATCTCTAGGTTCCCATATGGTGTGGACACACTAGAAATGTAGGAAAGCTAGCCAACTGTATAACCAAAGCAGTGTACCTCACTAGGACCAGGACACCTTACCCACTTGTAGAAAAATAACTGAAAAACTTTCAGGAGGCTACAACCTAGCTGGAAAAACAATACCTAAATGGTACCTGAAAACAATTGGCCTCCCCTCAAACATCATGATTATACTTCCTCCCACTTAAAAAAGCAATTCTTAAGTGCAGGTATGCCTAGCTTTATATTACTGATGTATTCCTCGAAAGAAAAGTTTAAGTCAAGTTGATATAATTTGCTTGCCTTTTTGAAGATTCTGTGGGAACTTAAAGATCCTGTAATGAATGCTTTGAAAGGTGAAGAACTGCCTCCAGAGCAACTTGTGTTATAAGTTACTTTTGTACATTAGCTTTACTTAGAGCAGCGCACACCTAAAAATCACTTTCAACCTAGTAATTAAAATCCTAAGTGTTACCTCCACATGCTAGACTAGGTCACGTTGAGGGTCAACCTGCCCCAACACTTAGCAGGACAGAATGGTGTTCCTCAATACCTGCATGACTGTTGTGGGAAAGGATGCTTCAAAGGGACTGACCCTGGACCCTTCTGGGAGGGGACTGAACCCACAACCCACCCACCAGTAAGGCTAAGAAGGGCTCTCTCCCATTTTCATCCTAACTCAGGTTTCCCAGAATCATCCACTTGCCGTGCTTATTGCTCAGGAATCAAGCTGTGTGAAAGTACCATTCCACCATTCAGGCCTTACATTTAACTCTTCCAGGGCTTCTGGAGAAGACCCACAAACAACAAGAGTCTGAGAAGCTGAGCAGCCAGCCCAGCCCATGCAGGCATGCTCACTGGGGCAGAAGTCCTTCTAGGGACTTCCCATTCCAGGCTGGGCAAGTGGGTGAACTCTCCAGCAAAGACATCTGTCCAGAGACTCATCTGGCTCCCAAAGCAGCTCTTCATGCCAAAGAGCAACAATTGGTGAAGCCAGAAAAGCAAGCCCTGAGAAAGTAGGGGCAGCACTAGGCCAAAGGGAAAAGAAAACTGGTTATTCCAGAAATGAACTGAAACCTCTCTCTCTCTCTGGAATAGAAACAAAGTTAGAGCTCTTCATTGTAAAACACAGGGCATGGTCCATAGTAGGTACATGGTAGAGAAAAACAGGAGACAAGGGCTCCTGACCCAGTTTCACTGTTGACTCCCTGTGTGTTCTGGCACAAGTTAATCACACATTCATCCATTTAACAAACCTTTAAAGAGGAGCTATTTTCAGCTATCAGGTTAGGGACTGATGAATTAGACATGCTCAGTCAATATTTTTTCAAATATCTGTCCTGCCCATCCTTTCCTGGGACTCAGTACTTGTATGTTAGACTGCATGATATTACCCCATATGTCTCTGAAATTGGCCCATAGATCTAATACCTTTCTGGCCCTCTTGCTCAGACTCCAATTTCATGTACCGGACAACTTGATCTTGTCCCACATATCTCTAAGGTTCTGCTCTTTTGTCTTTTTCTAGTCTTCTCCTCTTTGTACTTCAGTTTTGATAGTTTCTACTGTAACATCTTCGAGTTTACTGATCTTTTCCTGTGCAGGGACTAATCTGCACAAGAAAAATTTTTCATTTCAGATATCAAATTTTTCATGCATAGAAGTTCCATGGTTCTTTATTTATATCTTCCATTTCTGTGACTTTATATTCATCTTTTCCTTTAAATGCTTGAGCGTATTTATAATACCTGTTCTAAAGTCACTGTGCTAATTCCATCATCTCTTTCATTTCTGGGTCTCTTTGTATTGACAGTTTTCTTCTGGTATGGGTCACATTTTCCTGGCTCTTTGCATGTCTAGCAATTTTTTTATTACATGCTGGACACTATGAATATGAGGGTTTGGATTCTGTTGTCTTCCTTTGATGAGTGTTAGACTTGCTTTTGGCATGCTCTTGATGTCTTGTGGATCAGCTCGATGCTTCAGAGCTTTGTTTTATGGTTTTATTGGAAGGGCTTAAGACAGCCTTTTCTCTAAAGCTAGTTTAGCCCCACTACTAAGTCATGGCCCTTCTGGGGTTTCTATGGAGTTTCCCAGGTGTTTAATTATGGCTTTCCATTCTGAATGGTTGGAACTTGAACTTCTCTCATCCCTGTGAAAACTCTGGGAATTGTTTAGCTTATATCTCCTTGGTATTTTTCTGCCTGGTCTGATAGATTTTCACTCTACATATGTGCAGATCAGTATATAGCAACAAACTCAAGGAAACCAGTAAAGTACTTCAAGGCAGAAAGCTAGAGCAATTATAAGCCTCATCAGTTCTGTTTCCCTTACCTCACAGATCTCAGTCCTGCACTATCTATTGTCCAGGTCTAATAACTGCTGCTTCCATATGTTTTCTCCAATTTTATAGCTGTTTATGGTGAGAGGGCAAGTTTGTCACCAGTAACTCCTAAAAATTTCAGAAATGGAAGCGTAATTTCCCCCTCTTTTTTTTTTTTTTTTTTGGTGCAGAGGGGAGCTGCTGGTTGGTACAGGGATGGAACTCTGGACCCTGGTGTTATCAGCACCATCCTCTAACCAACTGAGCTAACCAGCCAGCCCCAGTTTTCCTTTTTAACATCAGTTTTCTTTGAGATTTTTTTTCCCCCCCGGCTCTTGTCAGAATAATCTCTAGTCCTAAGCAATGCAGTTTGATGGCCCAGGTTGGAATTAATTGATAGGGTGATAGGGGCTGGACACTTAGCTCAGTTGGTTAGAGCACAGCCTTATAACACTAAAGTCATGGGTTTCAGATCCCCATACCAGCCAGCCACCCCCCCAAAAAACAAAAGAAATTAATAGATGCACAGTACTGAACCATATGCACAAGCTATAAGTTGGCCATGCAAATTCCAACATACAACTCTGCCTTGAACAGAAACCTATCAATATTTTACGAAATTTTCCTTGGAATGAGAGGAAACATGTGTACAACATTCCTCTTCATGCTTCATTTTCTATTTCTTTTCTTCCCCCAGAAGCCCATTAAGGAGGAACTACCATTACTCTTTTTCTTTCCAGTCAGCCCATCTAGCTAGTCACTATACCCAAAGCAGTGTTTCTCAAAGCATGGCTATGGACAACAGCACCAGAATCAGTGCTTACTTACCAGTGCCTATCACATACAACAACATGGATGAACCTTGAAGACATTATGCTGAGTGAAATAAACCAGTCACAGGAGGACGAATACTATAGGATTCCACTCATACGAGGTACCTAGAGTAGTCAAACTCAGAGACAGAAAGCAGAATGGTGGTTTCCAGGGACTGGGAGGAGGGGGAAATAGAGTTATTAAATACAGAGTTTCAGTTCTGCAAGATGAAAAGAGTTAAATGGGTAGAGTTTCAGTTCTGTAAGATGAAAAGAGTACATATACATTGTTGTGTGATAGCTGCACAACAATGTATATGTACTCAATGCCGCTGCACTGTACACCTAAAATGGTTAAAACGGTGATTTTTATTTTTTTTAAAAAACAGCGCCTATTTTGAAAATTTCAGATTTCTAGGCCCCTCCCCAGAACTACTGAATCAGAACTACCCTCTAGGGCCGGCCCGGTCTACAGTGCGCCGCTTGGGAGTGCGGCAGCGCTCCAGCAGAGGGTTCAGATCCCACATACAGACCGGTTCCCGCTCACTGGCTGAGCGAGGTGCGGGTGCAGCACTGAGGGTTGCGATCCCGTTACCAGTCCGGTCCAGTACGGGCGCAACACTGAGGGTTGCGATCCGTTGCCAGACATGAAAAAAAGACAAAAAGGAAAAAAAAAAAAAAAAAGAACTACCCTCTAACATTGCAAACATTGCCCCAATTAGGTGAGCTCTAACTGAAGACCTGAAAAATCAGTATTTTGAAGAAGCTGTAATAACAAAAAGAACAGTAGGAGAAGGAAAGGGGGATTGTCAGCTATAAACCCATGAGGCAGCCTTGCCTAAGCTGGTTCACTTCAATGCTCAGGTTGCTCACAGGTAGAATTTATCACCTAGGGCCGGCCCGGTGGCGCACTGGAGAGTGCGCCACTTGGGAGCGCGGCGACACTCCCGCCAAGGGTTTGGATCCCATGTAGAGACCGGTTCCCGCTCACTGGCTGAGCGCGGTGCGGGCGCAACACCAAGGGTTGCGATCCCGTTGCCGGTCCCCGGTACGGGCGCGACACCGAGGGTTGCGATCCCGTTACCAGTCAGTAAAAAAGACAAAAAGAAAAAAAAAAAAAGAATTTATCACCTAATATATGATGGCTCGTAAGCTGGCCAATCAATTCCATCAATCCACCCATCTCCTCCTTAGTCCTTCCTCTTTATACATGTTACTGTCAGCAGTACTGCAGCTGAAAGGATATGATCAATAGCACTATGTTTTCCAATTTTCTTTTCTCTGGCTTCTTCATCTTTTTTAAAATAAATTTTATTGAGGTATAATTTACATAGTGTAAAATACAGACATATTAGTAGACAGTTTGATTTTCAATAAATGTATATACCCATGTATTCACCACCATTATTAAAACATTTCCACTATCACAAAAAGTCCCTTTGAAGTTAATCTCTCCCTAGACCCTTAGCCAACCACAGATCTACTGTCACTATAGACTTATTGTTGTTTTCTCATTCATTCATTCATTCATTTATATGACCCGTAAGGGGATCTTAACTCTTGACTTGGTGTTGTCAGCACCATGCTCTCCCAAGTGAGCTAATCGGCCCTCCCTATGTAGGGATCCAAACCCGTGGCCTTGGTGTTATCAGCAACCACACTCTCCCACGTGAGCCACGGGCCAGCCCCTTCTCTATAATTTTATACACGTGGAAACAGTTTGAACTATTTTGTGTCTGGCTTCTTTTGCTCATAAATGTTTTTGAGATTCATCAAAGTTGAGGATATCCTGTTAATGTTTATAGTTAACTAGTATTCTATTGTATTGATATACTATAATTTGTTTATCTCTGCCTGCAGAAGTACATTTCAGCTGTTTCTTCTAGGAATATGGTTGCTTTAAACATTTGTGTACAGGTCTGTGGATGTATGTTTTCATTTATCTTGGATAAATACCTAAGAATAACATGGTCATAGGGTAAGTGTATGAGTTTACATACAGTTATTAAAAGAAACCAGAGTTTCTTTTATAGTCAAACTCATATACAGCTGGTTTAGTCGTGGTTTGGGGCCTGTATAACCTAGTCCAGTGGATAGACAGTGACATTGGGGATTGGGTACCTAAGTACTGGCTGAGGATCTTAGCCTGGGTTTGCTGGGTGACTACATCTGTCACAGCCTCGGGTAACAGGTGTATCAAGACCAAAAGAAGGTGGGACTTGCTGCCCAGGCCCATCAAACTAAACAAAGTCTTGTAATAAAGATAAAAAAACATTATTAAAAGGCTTTTACACCAAAACAACAAAGCAGAAGATGCAAGAATCTTTGAATTTCAGCTAAAATTCAAAACATAGCAACTAGCAAGTAATTTCTTACCTCTGTGCATAATCTTGTGCTTCTCCCTCAAATATGTCAGGCCTTTTATTACCTAGAGAAAAGGGAATATAAAAAGATGGGAAACAGAAATAGTGATGTGTAGAAATATAATCTATTTTTAAAAGATCTAGAAAATATTTCATCTAACATCATTACAAATTTGCCTTCCCTTATTTAATCTTTCTTTTATTTCATTTTTTTAACATAACTTATTAAGCAACCATCTTTTTACATGGTATATAAAATATTATTTTTAAGTAAAACTAATTATGGCAAGTTTAAACTTTTAAAAACACTGCTTGAATTCATGTTTTTCTAAATCTGCAATCTGAAAAAGAAGCTTTCTGATATCACAAATGGGAATTTTCTTGGATACCTTGTCTTACTTTTCAAGACACAGTTACTTTTCTCATTCTAATGAAAGAGAAAGAGAAACAAAGAACATTGTATCTAGACTCTAGACAGGAAAAATTCTAGTGAGAAAACCCAACCTTTCTTATAAACTTTCCCCTTGTTGATTTCCTACTTTCCTTCTTCATCCATTTTATACCAATTCATTAACTTATCAGTGAGGGAACTTGAAAGAAAAACTTCACAACATACTCACAGCAATGCTAACTTTTCCTAAAATTTGTTCAGGAATTCTTCCAGCTTTCTTCAGGACTTGATCCAAGGAACCCCCATCCTAAGAACAAGAATACCAGACCATTTAGTGACAATGTTTCTAACAATTCTTTCAAATGTTAAACTTCAGGAAGCCAATGAATCTTAAACCCTATGAGAAAAGTATGGCAAATCCTCCCAGCAGGTTAAGGGTTAAGCATCATTTGATTTATTCCAGACATCAAATAATGATATGAATGCAAAACATTGTGGGAGGTATCAAATACTTATAAATCAAATCCTATGAATGTCATTAAACAAATTAATAATTCAGTGCTCACAAAAAAGCTTATTTTGCACTAAACTGATAGTATAGTATAATGGTTAGGAGTGCAGGCTCTACAGGCAAACTATTTAAATTTGAATCCCAACTCTGCCAATTATCTAGGGGATCTTGACCAAGTTCCTCAACTTATAAAATGAGGATGATAATAATTATAAGACTATTATAATAATCATAGGGTTAATAAAGGGATTAAACAAGCTAATACACATAAAGCATTTAGAACAATGTGTAGTACATACTAAGGGCTCAATAAATGTTAGCCATTTTATCACATACGTCATAATTTGCATCTGATATTATCTTAAACAGCTCATGATTAACAAAATCCAAAGAAAAATGTCATAGAAAGAAATAATATATTCCACAAATCCTACAAAGTGCCATGGACTGTGTTATGTCCTATGAGGGACAGAGAAATGAAAGAGAGTTAGTTCCTGCCCTCGATATGTTTATTAATATGGCAAATATATAACTCTCAATAAAATACAGCAAAACCATAAATGTATAAGAAAAGTACTACAAACATGCAGAAGAAGGGAGAAGTAATTCTGACTTCCCTTAGAAGATGGCATTTGAGGGGCCGGCCCGTGGCTCACTCGGGAGAGTGTGGTGCTGACAACACCAAGGCCATGGGTTCAGATCCCATATAGAGATGGCCGAGAGCGTGGTACTGACAACACCAAGGGTTAAGATCCCCTTACCGGTCATCTTTTTTTTTTAAAAAAAAAGAAGAAGATGGCATTTGAGCTGAAACTTTACCCAAAGAATGATTTCTATACCTGGAAAGGGGGAGAAGCAAGGGGAGAACAGAACAGTGTATTCCAAAAAGATCAAAAGCAGAGAAGCATTAAATTGCTTAGCATTCCTGGAATGATACATGGTTCATTTCCCTGTGGGTGCGTGAAGAGGCACAGTGAGGGATCCAGGCCGGAAATGGCCAGCTGGGGCCAAAACCCCACCCAGAAACCGGGACTTGACTTTACCGTTGCAGAAGTAAAGGAGTCCAACCTGGGTGTTTAAAGATGACAATCACAGCAGCTGGGAGAGAGACATAAGACTCTGCAGGCAGGGAGATGGGAGAGGAGATAACCAGGGGAGATGACATAAATGGAATCCCGGGCAGAGGCAATGGAAAGGAAAAGCATGAGAAAGAATGTAACTGTGGTGTGAAGCCAGACTCTATAGGGCTCATAGGTCAGGGCTTCCCACTCCTAGATTCTACATTTTAACCCAAGATCTTGAAGAAATGCTTCACTCAGAGAACCCTGATGTATCAAGGCAGAAACAGGTTCATGCCCCTATGGCTTCAGGTGTAGCCAATTATCACCTGCAACCTAAAGTTATCCTCAGAGGTAGAGATAATTCCTGCAAACTCAAACTGATTTTCTAAAGTACCCTACCTACACTGAGCAGTTACCATCTTCACCAATCATTTATCAAATGCCTCTGTGTAAGGTATAGGGCACTAAGCATGGAAAAAACTATAAGATCCAGATAAAGCACACTCTGCTTGGGGAGAACATACTCATAAGAAGCAAGGCACCTTAAATCTTCCCCTGAAATAAGGCAGGGAACAAAACCTGAATGAAGACAACAGATGATGCTACAGGAGCTCAAAGATGGAAACAACTGGTAGACAAGCAGCTAAGGGAAAGGTTCAAAACAGGAGCGACATGGAGGCTAAGCCTTGGAGGTGGGCAAAATCTGGATATACAGAGAGGAATTTCCACAGACATCCTGCCTCCAAAATCACCCAGCCTCTATAATGCAGCCATTGAACATAAGATCATAGAATAATGCATAACATGATAAACAAAAGGACAGAACATAATCCCACTTGTATATAAAGTTTGAAGTGTGTGTACACTCACACAAAACAAAATAAAAAATGTTAACATGGGTTAACTACAGTCTAGACAGTAAGTTTATCCAGGATTTTTGTTGTATGATAGTTTCTTCTTTGTGTTTTTCTATTGTTTATAAATTTTCTACAATGAATAAATGTGTTACCATTTTTAAATTACTGAACTCATTTATGAGAGTGGAGAATTAAATCTATAAATCAATTAACAGATAAGCACCCACTTTGTGCAAAGGAACTGTTAGGTAGATAAAAAAAAAAAACGGCCTACTTTCTAGAGGAAGAAAATAAGGAAGACTCATTCAAGAATACAGATCTCCCAATAATTGTTACCCAAAACAATGCTAAAATTAGATTATCAACTTAAACATTCTATGATTATAAAAAGGAAGTTTGGACAGATCAATTTCTATTATAGTCAATTCTGGATTGCTGATGTCAATGGAAAGGAAAAATGGTACAGATGTGGACTCTCAAATGCAGGGTTGTTTCATCCAGAACATAAACATCCCTGACTATGTGTGACTTCTAATCATAATAAATTCCCTGGTATAACTACCTAGTAGTGGGTGAGTCAACCAAGAAGCATGGTGAATTCTGAAATTCAACATGAAATTTCAAGTGTGCCATAGATAATCTCCACATACATAGGAGAGCAGAATCACAAATCTAGAACAAAACAGAACTCCCCTGTAAACACACTTATCTTCCAAGAGCCGTTGAAGATCTCTTACCCAGGCTGTGACCCAGGCTGAAGCTCAAGCAGTTAAATCCTCTGATCCTGGCTGCCTTCACAACGCCACAGACCCCTTGTGGCCAAGTTAGAACACCACCACAGCCCAGGTTACTACACCCAAGTCAGCAGCCTCCCTAGAAATGCCACAGTACCTCAATTTCCTTTACCAATGGGAAGAGAGATTCTAGTGCAGAAATTTCCCAAGCTATTTCTATTTTGCTCCAAGTAAATGTGATTTCACTCCTTTGTTAGAATGGTTTTGCCTAATATCAGAGAAGACTATATACTTAAACCAAGATAGCAAAGCCACTCTGTCAAAATCGGATTCAAATGAGGTAGAAAAGTTGACACTGTGGTCCTCAGGTTCCTTCCTCCATTTCAGCAATGGACAGCACTACCTTTCAACTGACCCAAACAACAGCCCTCCTCCTGCTGGGCAGAGGACAAAATCGGATTCAAATGAGGTAGAAAAGTTGACACTGTGGTCCTCAGGTTCCTTCCTCCATCTCAGCAATGGACAGCACTACCTTTCAACTGACCCAAACAACAGCCCTCCTCCTGCTGGGCAGAGGACAGCTCAGTTAACTGTCTTGGGTCACACTTTCCCCAGAGGTTGGTAAAAAGAAAAAACATTGGCTTTCTTCCCTTTAATCTCCTTCTGAGCTACAAGCAGAATTACAGTGTGAACAATGGAATTAGCAAGATGCAAGGGGCACAGCCAGTCAGGATTACTCAGGGTTGTCTGCAACTAACACTACAACCTTCTAATTCCCCTTCACTGTTGCCAAGAACTTGCCTTCACTGACTAAAGCTGCTGAAATAGTGCTTATTTTTAGAAGCCAATTATTAACTAAGTCAGTGGTGCTTTTGTGAAGGTTTTCTATAGAAGAGACAAATACTTTATGAAAACAATAGCTCAAAAGCTTTTACTCCTGCATAAGAACCATCCACTCTGAGTCCCCAGTTCCCTGAGTGCTCAGCTACCAGGTGAGAAGGAAATCAACTTCCCCAAAGACAATGCATTCCTGTTCTGATCAGGGAGCATCCATTTCCCCTGAATTTTGGGGTCTCAAAACTCAGACTAGGCAATGCAAATACAGCTTAATTTTAGAAAAGATGAGCCCTTGGCTGAGTGCTTTAAAAGATGGGGCTCAATGAATGCTGATGAAACAGATTTACTTTAAAACAGATAGAGAGATGGACAATATGTGGTAAAGCAAATACAGCAAAATGTTAGTTGTAGAATGTGGGTGGTGGGTTTATGGGTGTACACTGTACCTTCCTTCAACTTTCTGTACAATTGAAAATTTTCATAATATAGTGTTGGAAATGTTAATGACACAGCACATCATGTACAGACTATAATACAGAGAGGACCAAAGCACCTCAGAAGTCAGGATATGGCTACTGAACAGAGCTCTCTACATGACAACACCTTTGAGATGCTGAAGCTGAGGCAAAGCAGAAAATCCCAAGAAAAATGGCAGTCAGCAGTCAGAGTTTTCCAGTCAGGGGCAGCAATGCAGGGGCTCTCCTGCAGGAGGACCTGATCAGGGAACAAGGAAGGGGTGAGACTGTCCAGGGCTAGAGCGGAAAGCTACTCTGGCACTCATGGCTGCCTGGACTTCAGGCCACAACTGCTTCCTACACAGTCCTGCCTAGACCCTATGGCAGATCTGAGCCTCTCCTCTAGTAGTAACGAAGTGTTCTAGCTGCCCTCTGGGCTTAGGTACACCTGGGGCAGAAGGCCCTATTACTGACTCCAAGGCCTAACTCTCTCCCACTGAGCCCCAGGCCTTTCCCAATCCTGGCCATTAAGTGATTCACACATATCACCTAATAGGTGCAGACACTGTGGTTTGGCCCTCAGAAGATTTTTACCCTCCTAGCTCTAACAGCCAGTTTTCCAGGCTCAGGCTCCCCAGGGTAATTCAAGAGGTATTTTCTGCTTTGGGCACTTGTGTGGGAGCATCTCACCATCCCCCGAGAGCCAAATCCATGGGGGGCGGGGGGAACTGATCTGCAGCTACTGGAAATGGGCCAAGAGAATGAGAGACTGACCCCTGTCATATCCAGTGTCATCTTCTCCTCCTGAAGAAGGCGGCTCAGGGGATGAGAATGGACATGGCAAGGGACACAAAGGATGTGATCAACATTTATGAATTCAGAGTGAATAAAGAAGGATTCCAGAATGAGGAAGCCCCCTCAGTATCTCAAAACAGGTCAATGTAAGACAAATAAAAAGACTGTCCTATTCACATGGCAAGAGGACATACAGGCTCATAAAAGAGATTCCAACAGGGTCTGAATAAAGAAATAAGCCATTACCTATCAATTTGGGGGGCCAAATCCTCAACTTTGAAGCAAGCAACCTTGAGTTCAACCACCTGGTTCCTGTATTAAAGGGAAAATTCTGGACGGTACAGAACTTAGAGGTAACTCAGTAAAGAATTTCTGTTCAGAAGAGAGCAGCCATGAGATAACACATGCCTGATGGTCAGAAGCTCTTACATCTACACTGACACCCCTCACTTGAAAAGGTGCTAGAACACAGCCATCCAGCCTGTGAACAGCTCTGGGGAGCAGAGATGCTGCTCTCAATGTCTCTATCCTCTTGGCAACTCACATGGCACCTTGCACATAACAGGCATTAAAAATAAGTGTTTGTGGGCCGGCCCGGTGGCGCACTGCTATAGTGCGCCGCTTGGGAAGTGCGGCGGCGCTCCCGCCCAGGGTTCGGATCCCACATACAGACCGGTTCCCGCTCACTGGCTGAGCGAGGTGTGGGAGCAACACCGAGGGTTGCAATCCCGTTGCCGGTCCCGGTCCGGTGCGGGGGCGACACTGAGGGTTGCAATCCGTTGCCGGACACGGAAAAAGACAAAAAGGAAAAAAAAAATAATAAGTGTTTGTGAAGCTGAACCTATATTGATTAACTAATGTAAACCCCAACTGGCTACAAGTTCCAAAAACCATAGAAACATAGGATGCAAGCATGGGCAAGGGCCCCTAGAGAAGATCTCATCCAATCATTTCTCTGCGGAGATAAAAGTCTTTAGTATACAACTTGCATGGGGTAATAGAAAGAAATTTAAATATATGTGGTTGGAGACTCTGACACTTACTAAACATAGGATGCAAGCATGGGCAAGGGCCCCTAGAGAAGATCTCATCCAATCATTTCTCTGTGGAGATAAAAGTCTTTAGTATACAACTTGCATGGGGTAATAGAAAGAAATTTAAATATCTGTGGTTGGAGACTCTGACACTTACGGGTTATGTGACTTTCTCTCTCTCTCTCTTTTTTTTTTCCTGGTAGCTGGCCAGTACGGGGATCCAGACCCTTGACCTTGGTGTTACAACAGCACGCTCCAACCAACTGAGTTAACCGGCCAGCCAGAGCTTTAACTCTATCTACCAGCTAGGGGGTCAACAATCCATTTCATGTGATGGGGCTGTGATTAATTACCTACACAACAGAAAAGGACTTGGCAAGTGGTGGAAGATTTGAAAGCTAGCTGCTCTTATGTCTAGTCATGCCACCACCCACCTTCTATTATTTTATCAAGACCAAGGAGAAAAGAAGGTTACTCTGGCCTTTCCTGTCACTGGTTTATCACCATTGCCCCCACCTTTTTCCCCTTCTAGTTTTCCAGGACCTCCATTATCATTTATACATCTTCATCCAAAACTCTTGGGCTAGAGTTAAAATATCAATTATCACCAAAGAGCATGAGAAACCCCTTGAGAAGAGGCCAAGACCCGAGTGGAAAATAAACAGCACCCCAGGCCAGGGGGCTAGGACCAAGCCAGAAATGTTCCCATGCTTTCCATAGAGAATACTTCACTCTTGTTGAAGCAAGAGGGAGCAAGAGCTTTCTCCATAACCTTTAGACATGGAGAAGATGCTTTCAGGATCCATGTTCCATACGGCACCCACAAATGTCAGCAGATGCCTATAACAATGTATGTGGCATTTCTTAATCATTTAAATGAAGAGACGTTCAAAATGGGGCACCAGTAAGGAAGAAACCTCCCGGGAGGTTTCCCCTGGAGTTCAATAAGACCAGGAACCAGGACTCTCATTATGGAGGTCAGGACAGGTCTAGAGGGTCAGGAAGAAAATGGAGACAGAGCTAAGGGACACCATGCTGGACTGAAAGCACAGCAGCCACGAAGTATGCAGACTCATGTCAACCCTCCTTTCTGAACTGTCAGCCCAGTGAGAATAAAGCAAAAGCTAACATTTGCAGAATACATACTCTTAAGTCCAACAGTGTGCTAGAAGAAGACCTACATCTATTATTTTAATTGCTCCTCACCACAACAAGGCAGGTATAATAATGGTCATTTTACAGATGAGGAAACTGAGAATCAGAAAGATAAAGAAATCTGCCCAAGGTCACAACGAGAAGGTGACAATCAGTAAACAAATAAATATTGAGCACATGCTTTGTGCCAAGAATATTCTGGGCACTAGAGATACAGTGGCAAACAAGACAAAATCCCTACTTGGATTTTTGGGGAGAAAGGACATGTGAGTAAATATCTGTCAGATTCCAAAGTCTTCTATGCCATGCTGCCTAATGGAAACAGGAAAAAATAGGAACTATGAAGCCAGCCTCTCTTTTGTAAGGTCTAGGCTTCAAGAATGGAAACAGAGCCCCAATCCTCTAATCACTCTCCAGAGAATTCAACAAAATATAGGCATTGGGGTCAGACTGCCTTGATTTAAATTCTACTAATAACCCTTTCTAGCTGTAATACCTAGGGTAAGTTACTCAATTTCTCTGTGCCTCAGTTTCCTTACCTGTAAAATGGAAATAATGTACTCACCCAAAAAAGTTGTGACAATACAATAAAATATTAATTTGTTTAGGATGGTGCTTAATATAATATACACTCAATAATATTCATTTATCATTATTAGTATTCACATTATTATTGTTATTGTTCTCATTATTATTGGTAGGCACTGGGAAGAAAAGGAAGGGACTCCAGGCAACTAATGGTAAAAAGACTCACATACAATAATTAGCTGATAAGTGCCCTCTCACGACTCTCCCTCCACTAAGGTGCATCAGGTGGGATTACTTCTCTCCATGCCCAAAGAAACCATTCAGGCTGCCCTTAAAGTAGATTATAAACACTGAAGGTGGGGAATGTCTCACTCATCTTCATAACCCCAGAACATTGTACCTAGCACACAGCATTGGATACAATAAATGGATTTAAACTATGCTAAAGCCCACACTTACCCACATCAAAATGTTAGGGTCATCTGAAAAGGAGAACACTGGAAGATGTGTTCTAGATTCATCCACCAGGGATATCTGGTTACTGCCACCTCTCTTTAAAGAGAAGCAGGGACCTAGAAAGGAGGCCCATCATCTTGTGAATATTCCAGGGTTCATGGTCAGGCTTCCCAGATGTCCAAGGCAGAGATGTGGATCCAGGGAGCAGTAAGGAAGCAGTTGGTCACCTCCTAGACCAAAGACTAGGCCAGAGCTACCCAACTCCCAAGCCACTGCTCCAGAGGCCCACAGGTCACCACATACCATGTGCTCCATGCAGATGCTGATCTCTCCATCACTGTAGAATGCACCATAGAAGCCCACAATATATGGGGAGTTACACTCATGTAGAACCTGCAGCTCCCTTATGATCTGGTTCCGGATTGCAGGTTTGATCTCCAGGTGAATTAGCTGGGGAAAGAAAAGCAGCAGGAAGAGAGGTTTTACAGATGGTGGATAGGATGGATGGGATGGATGGGAGGAAAGAAGGAAGGACAGACAGATGGAATCTTTCTTAAATGTTTAAGCTCTTAAAGGTAGGGGAAGAAACAAGTAAGTTTTAACAAAGTTCTGCTCAACCAAAGCACTGAGAGTCAATGTACAAAGGCACTTGTTGGCACTGGAGGGCTATAACCAGGAGAGGACCAGCTTTGCTTCTGTTCCTGGGAGCCAAGACTGGGGAACAGGGGGCTTGCCCCTCCCAAGAACAAAGCTAATGAAGGCTTACCCTAAAAGGAACTGTGGGGCTCAGACATGAGGGGTAATTGGCCTTGAGGACTTGCTTCATACTCAAGGGTTGTGAGGGTAGAAGGGGATAAGGAACTGAGGTATGCTAACTTAAGCTGCCCAAGAGATTCCTCTTTGACCTCAGGAGCCTGATGTGGTTGATATTTAACCAAAGTCTCAGGTGCTACCTTACATCTCCTCTAACACTGTCCCTTATTCCAGCTGAGGAGAAAGTGACAGACACATTAAAAGATTACTTTTAAAGACTGAGACTCTAAAAAATACCATAGACAGTGTCAGAGGACACGGAAGTAGTAGTTACCAGTGTGAGCTGGAGCAGCTGATGAAAGCTAGACAAGAGTTGGGCCCTGAAGATAGAATGCACTGTTTGGAAGTTGGAAGGAACAGCACAAGCAAAAATATGGGGATAGGAATGAACACCATGTGCTGAAAACCATGGAAGAGTCCAACTCCTCTGGAGCAGGAGGGCTGTGTTCAAAAAGAGGACCAAGTGTAGACAGGAAAGGGAAGTCCAGCTCCAAAACTGCATGCCATGGTGGGGAGTTCAGATGTTATACTGTGGGGAGATGAAGTAGAATCACTGGCAGGACTGGAGCATGGGAAACAATTTGCAATCAGTGCTTTGAGCATCTCTGGAGCTGGGTGAATGAAAGCAGCTTCTTCTGCACATGATATATAACAAATGGGCACTCTGACATTCTTTCCACAGCACACAGAAAGCTAAAGAAGGGTCACTTGCTGTTATTTTCCAGACTGGGGATGGGGATTAACACACTAAGACAGTCATTAGTGTGTTTGTCTACAATCTGACAAATAACACGAGTTCAAAATTCAAACAGCACAATAAGGAACTCAGTAGGCCAGCCCGTGGTTCACTTGGGAGGGTGTCGTGCTGACAACACCAAGTTAAGGGTTAAGATCCCCTTACCGGTCATCATTTTTTTTTTTTTTTTAAAAAAAAGGTACTCAGTGAAAATTCAGTATTCCACTCTTGTCCCTAGGCCTCCAGTTCTCCCAAAAGATAATCCAATTACCTGATCATCAAGGCAAACTCACCTTTCTGGCCATTACCAGGCCAGATGGTTTGTGGGAGACCTTGAACACCACACCACCATTGCCAGCACCCAGCTCACTGATCTTCTCAAAGTCGTCATCCTTCAGTTCTCCCACCTTCTGCTTCTGGGTAAGAAAGGCCTCAAGGCGCTTCCGCTGCTGTTCATCAAGCTCCAGCTCCTCCAGCTTCTTCTGCAAGGCCTCCAGGTTGGTCCTGTCCCAAAGTGGGGAGCACAGGTCAATACTGTAACCAGAGGAGCAGCTCTCCACAACAGGAGTGCTCTAGCTCTGTGGCCAGACAGAAAACAGGAGTAGAAGGCTGGAAAGGAGGATTCTACCCACTGTGACTCTGCCCCCTTCACTCTGGCCCCCTGCCACAATTCACCACCCACATGCTTCACCTCTCAAGACTCTGGTTTCCTCACTTGTAAAGTAAGGGAATTAGGTCTCTCTCAATACATTGCAAGTCTACAAGAGGAACCAAAGAATCTACTAAAATTCAAAATAAGTCATCTCAATTTGCTTTAAAATCCCAGTTTAATGGGGTTTTAATCTCAGTTTATACCATACACAAAATAGAATTCCTTAAATCCACTAACTGAAACCAAACTGGCTTTAAACTGAATCACAACAGTAGAAACCCTCACTTCCAATGTGATCAGGTCCAAGAACCAGGCTAATCAAAAATATTAGAGCAAGGAATCATAAAAATGATATACCTGGGCTGGCCAGTTAGCCTAGTTGGTTAAAGAGTGGTGTTTTAACACCAAAGTCAAGAGTTCAGATCTCTGTACCAGCCAGACGCAAAAAAAAAAAAGATGTACCTAAAACATTTATTTTTGCATAATACACATAAATGTGCATTCATTCACCCATTCTTTGACATAGGGCAAGGCCCTTTGAATAAGGGTCAACTGGTAAGAGCTCTACATCATCTTTCTTACATGAACCAGATATGATACTTTGTCCATGATTTCCAATTCTTGATTCTTTTTTTTTTTTTTTTTTAAAGATGACCGGTAAGGGGATCTTAACCCTTGACTTGGTGTTGTCAGCACCACGCTCAGCCAGTGAGCGAACCGGCCATCCCTATATGGGATCCGAACCCGGGGCCTTGGTGTTATCAGCACCGCACTCTCCCGAGTGAGCCACGGGCCGGCCCAATTCTTGATTCTTTAAGGTGGAGTAAAAGCGCAGACACTTGCAGAGTAATTGCAGCATAAAATTTTAGAATTTTATGATTTCTCCCAATTTTAATGCTCATCTAATCTGACAGTAATGTATTTTAGCAATTTGGACTTACTAAGCCATTCCACAGTTTTTAACTAGTGCTCATATGGGAAAAAAAAGCAAAGAAAATCACTTCATTTGCAGTCATATTTCATCAGTTTATCTGATATTTAAATATATTATTTAAATACGATATCAGCTACAACTGTACAAATGGGTTTGGGAACAAGCTGGCTCTTGGTAAGCACATAATTCAGCCAGTGGGTGCTGAAGTGAGTGAGTATGGCAGAGAGCAGCCCACTCCTTGTGCAGTTGGCCTGCTGGGGGCATCTCTCAGTGTGTTTTACAGAGGGACTTGAAAAGTGTTCATTACTCCTGAGAGCTAGATAAGAGGAGGGTGGTAAATAGAGCTTCCACTGTGTTTTGTTTTATTTCATTCTCTAGTCTAAATATATGACACAAGTGACACAGGTGGCAAGGCAAGAAAGGCCTCCATTACAATTCAGAATGTTGGTGTCCCTCCTACACACACCAGTTCTGAGCTTGCAGGGTAGAAGTAAGCATAATCTTCCACTCTTCCTTCACACTCTGTTCTACACCTCAAGAAGGCAGGGAGATGTAGACCTAACACCTCCCCATGGATGGGGAGATCCAACACTGCCTTACAAATAATAGCACAGCACCTGGGACCACAGATGACACAGGCTGATGTTACTAACTCTCCTCACTGGGTAACTCTAGGGGAGAAATGCTGGTATTATGTACTGAATTGTGTCCTCCCCAAATCCATATGTTGAAGCCCTAAACTCCAATGTGACTGTTTGGAGATAAGACTATCAGGAGGTAATTACAGGATTGGTGGCCTCACAAGAAGAGGAAGACATTCCTCCCTTCTCCCTCAGAGCACACATCAAGGAAAGGCCACACAAGTATGCAGCAAGAAGGCAGCCATCTACAAGCCAGGAAGAGGGCCCTCACCAGAACCCAATTGTGTTGGCACACTAATCTCGGACTTCCAGCTCCCAAAACTGTGAGAAAATTAATTTCTGTTATTTATGCCACCCATTTATAGTACTGCTGTAGCAGCTCAAGCTGACTAAGAAAGCTGGTCAACATTCTCATCCTGATAAAAGGTTCCGCTAAGTCTCACAGTGCCCCCAGTCCCTCAGGTGTAGGGATCCAGGGCACATGTGGCACAAATGCACAGTGCATGCCCTCTGGTTTCTCTTTTGCCCAGTCTCTCCACAAAGTAGCCCACTGATAACCACATTTAAGAACACATGTCACGGGCGGCCCTTGGCTCACTCGGGAGAGTGCAGTGCTGACAACACCAAGGCCCTGGGTTCGGAACCTATATAGGGATGGCCGGTTGGCTCACTGGCTGAGCGTGGTGCTGACGACACCAAGCCAAGGGTTGAGATCCCCTTACCGGTCATCTTTTAAAAAAAAAAAAAGAACACATGTCAAAGGCAGATATACCCCACAGCTAAAACTTGGATGAGGTTACAGCTCCCTGGAGGGTTCAGCAGGCCACCTGGAAATGAAGACTCCAAAAGCTGCTGTCAAAACAAAACACATACTCACACAGAGTATGCATGAGGGAGAGAGGGAAGGAGGGCTAGATGGAAGGAACATTGCTGTGCTCACAACATTATGTACTCTCCTAAGTGCTTTACATTTATTAACTCATTTAATCCACAACCCGACAATTAGAACAGGTGAGCAAACTCAAGCACAGACTGGTAAAGTAAATTGTCCAAGGTCACACAGCTAGTAAGTGGCACAGCCAGGATTCAAACCTGGGCAGAGAAAATCTCTAACCTTAACCATGATGCTGTACTATCTCTTCAAAAAGCTCAATACTTTCAAGGGAGGCAACTTCCATACATGGGTAAGATCCTAGTGTGAGGCATTTAACACACTAGGGCTCAATCATACACAAAGATGGTATGCCCTACACGCAGAGCCCTTTACCCCAGATACAATCTTGTCTCCCCTGCACACAAATCTGATGATGGACCCACTAGAGCAGATTAACATTACTTTACAACTAATACTGGCCACCAGAAACTCAATCCATTTGGCAAGGAAAAGAGAATGCTGAGTCTGCTCACTTTCCTAATTCTCTGTAAAAATAAGTAATTCTCACAACTTCAGGAAGAAAAACCAAATCTGAGCTTTGTGCAACCTTCCTCCCTCCTCTACTTCCTATCCTCTGCTGTCTACCTTTTCCCCCAGTTATGGAACTGGCTTCTGATTTGTGCTTTCAGACAGTGGAGCAAGGGAGAAACATGGCAAGGACTGTAAGCTGTGGTGGCAAGACTTCCCTAATGGCAGGTGTGTAAGGGCGAGGACTAGGGGTGGAAGAGTGTTGTCAAATTAACAAGTCACTAGTATTCAGAGTCCTGGATAGTTACCCCAAATTGTTTATCAACTAGCTGTGTGACCATGGACAAGTCACTTAACTTTGTCATGTCTCTATTCCTCTTCTGTTAAACAAGAGTAACAATTCCATGCTTACTTCACCAGAGGAGGGTCAAAACAGAAAACTAATGGGAAGAAACACAGAAATTTTTAACACATGTCTACACTGGTGGTAGGGCTGAAAGGAATTAGGGAAAGAAGAGAAGCCAAGGTAGCAACAGCAGGATCTAGAAATTACTGCCTTTAATAATTCTTAAAACACTCTAAAAGTTTTAAAAAATCTTTTTCAGAGAATGAAAAACAAAACATTTTATCTGAAGGTGAAATGAAGATCCTGGCATCAAAATGGCTTTTCAGTACTCATTAAAAAGAAATCAATCAATATTGTAGCAGTATTCACTATTGCTTCCTCTGGCAGAGGGAGTTGATATTCAACAAGGCTCATTTCTGCCCTCCCAAGGTGAAATGCTTCAAAGGAAATACAAAGAGAGGATCCTCACCCCTCAACCACATCGCAAATCTCCAAAACTCAAGAGTACAAGAACTGCCTCCTTCACAATCTTTGGTTTTAAGTGAAACCAGCAAAACTAAGACTGAGATTTAAAACAAACAAAAAACCTGGAGATCCAGCACAATAAATCTCTGACACACACACAGCACTCTCCAGGGACCAGCTGTGATCGACTCTGACCCCCAACAGCACACTTTAACATGAATTCTGCACCACAGATGTCTAACAGTAAACACTAGTTCATTGAGATACAAGAAGATTATAGGTTTGAAAATGGGAATGCAGACAAAAACAAAGGTTGTCATTTGCATTCTGAAAACACCAGGGAGGCACAATGAAATGGGTGGGAAAGGATGATTCCACCCATTTGTTATTTGTTCTTATGGGCAAGAACATCTCCTTCCCTCTCATCTCACCCATCTGCCAAGCCTAATCACACTGCCACAACTGCAGTCTTTCATTTGTGGCTCAAAAATGTAGCACAGGGAGGAACTTTAAACACCCACCTGATACAACCCCCACTGTACAGGTGAGGAAACTGAGGCCCAGAAAGGACAAGATCACACAGCTCATTAGTGGGGGGTCTCCCAACTCCTAGAACAGAGCTCTTTTCAAGGCTCCACACTGCCCCCCCAACCCTAAAGGTCACTGAACTTGGAAGCTGGCCTAAGGAATGACTGAAGGGGAGAGAGGAGTGATGTCCAGATAAAGGAATGGGGTCTTCAAACTGCCACACAATAAACAGAAATGGGCAACAATTGCGTGTCAAATGCCAGCCAGCTGTCAGCAACCCAAGCCTTGCTCTAACCTAGTGGTAGGCCCTGTCTCTGCCAGGAGGGCACACTGAGGGAAGGGCAGAAGATGACATCAGTCAATGTGCTGGAAGAAGAGGAGGGGTCCCCATGGAGGTGGGTGTCCTCTCCATAGAGCCCAGGGAATTGTGAAGTTCTCCCCTCCCTGTGACATTTGGCAAGTAGCAATGCTACTGGGGTAGGAAACAAGTCAGGAAGAAGGAAAAAAAGAGAGGAGGAGAAGCAGAGAGACCCAACCTAAAAGGGACTAGCACCCAGAGGCTAAGGCTGCAACCTGTGACATTTGGCAAGTAGCAATGCTACTGGGGTAGGAAACAAGTCAGGAAGAAGGAAAAAAAAGAGAGGAGGAGAAGCAGAGACACCCAACCTAAAAGGGACTAGCACCCAGAGGCTAAGGCTGCAACCCCTTGATCCACACCCTCTATACTCTCCATCTGTGAGACTTTGGTCAAATTACCTTCCTTTCTGGTCCTCATTTTGCACATCCATAAATAAAGTATGTGTGAAGAGGAGAGGAGAGAAGGGAGAGTTGTCTAAATACCTCTGAGGTCCAAGTCTGTCAATGTGACAGCAAGCTGAAGAGGTGCAGAATAAGGCTGAGAAGCTTCAAGGGACGAGGGGGAATGTGAGAAAAAGAGGAACTGGCATCAGGGGTCTGTGTACAGTCAAACTGTGCACTGATGGGGATTGGGGATATAAGATGTTGTAAAAGAAGAAAGGAGAATGGACCTGAAGGAGGAAGGCAGAGGGTGCCAAAGGCACCACTTACAAACTTCCAAATTCCATGCTAGGCTAGCCCATCTGTATCAGGGAATGCAGATGCATTGAGTAGGGCCAGCACCAGACAACAGGGCACGGAAGGGATTCGATATCCTCCCATACCTCCATCCTGAAGGTCACTCTAGGAAGAGTCATTCAAATAACTAGGCAATAAAATTCTAGGATTATGTATACGAGCTCTGTGAAACAGCCAGGCACAAAAGAGTATATACTATGTCATTCCATCTACATAAAACTCAAAAAGGACAAAACTAATCTATAAAATTATAAATTAGGAAAGTGATCACCCTTTGGGAGGTAGTAACTAGTGTCAACAGTGCCCAGATAGTTGGTCAAACACTGTTCTGGATGTTTCCGTAAAAGTGATTGTTGTAGTTTCACGTCCTAATGTGAAAAACCAGCTCCATGCTGGCCCAGAAGCAGCTGATTTCCTACATATGTCACTGGCCCAGGAAGTGGTTCTGGGGGCTGCTTTCAGGAACAATGATTGTTAGACTTTTCTCACCTACACATCTGTCAGCAAGCAGAGAAGAGTAGGTGGCCAGGGTGTGATTTGTACGAGCAGCTAGCATCAAGAAAAAGGTAAAAAATATCTCTGCTAAATTCAGTGAAGCACATTACAAGCCACACATCTGTCAGCAAGCAGAGAAGAGTAGGTGGCCAGGGTGTGATTTGTACGAGCAGCTAGCACCAAGAAAAAGGTAAAAAATATCTCTGCTAAATTCAGTGAAGCACATTACAAGCCATGTATTGAAGCACAGCTTCCCACAGTTGATTAAGAATCTAGGCCCAAACCTGGACTCAACACCAACACAAAGCAAAGGTCTGCTATTGCTGGAGGAGGTATAAGACACATTCTCCTGCCCAAGACCTGCCTCAGATACAAGGTAGAGTTTGGCTGCCATGCAGAAAAAGGGAAGGAATGTGGGAAAATCCCACATCCAAGGCCAGCGTTCACAGGGCCTGCTTAAGACTGAGGTGGAACCAGGACAATAGAGAATCTCCCTCTATTCAGCACAACTAATCAGCCCAACACCCAATAAAAAGCAATTGCAGTCTATCCCTGGGGAATGGGGGGCAAGAGTGTGGAGAAAGACACCCTTCGTGTCCAAGTATTAAGGGAAAATGTCAAAGCTGAGGGAATGGTAGGAACACTGAGAAAAAACCTGTGCAGCTCAGGCTCCACTCCAAGCACAGGATAAAAAACCCACTGCTGGAGAAATTTGAAGTGTGTGGTGCACTGAAGTTAACAGTGTCAACAAGAATATCCAAATCTTGCTTAACTCCTGGCTAACAGCCTAACACACACTAACAGCATGACAGAAGAACATGCCCATTTCTGAGTATAAAGACTATTTACCTCAGTCTTTGTTCTTCTGCACAATGTCCACCATTCAATAAAAAATTACAAGATACAAGGCTGGCTGGTTAGCACAGTTGGTTAGAGCATGGTGTTGACAACATCAAGGTCCAGGGTTCAATCCCTGTTACCAGTAAAAAATCAAAAAATAAAAATTACAAGATACAAAAATCAAAATGGGGGAAGGTGGAGGGAACAACCTTATCAAGAGATAAGTCAGTCAACAGAACCAGACTCAGATGACCTAGATGTTGGAACCATTAGATAGAGGCTTTAAAATAACTATGATTAATATGTTAAAGGTGGACAACATTCATGAACAAATGAGGAATTTCAGCAAAGATAAAAACTAAAAATAGAATCAAGTGAAAATGCCAGAAATTTTAAAAATATAACACCAAAGGTCAATAGGCTCATCAGCAAACTGGACAGAGCTGAGGAAATAAGCAGTGGCCCTAAAGACACGTCAATAAAAATTGACTGAAGCACAGAGTGAAAAAAATGGAAACACAAAAAGGAAAAAAAAAAGAATAAAAAGAAATCAGAACAGAGTATCTAAGAGTTGTAGGACAAGATCAAATGGTCTAACATATATAACTTGAATCTTGGACAGATAAGAGAGAGAGAACAGGGCAAAAGAAATATTCAAAAAGATAATGACCAAGACTTTTCCAAAAGTAATGAAAGATAGCAAACCCAGATCAAAATAGCCCAGAGCACTCTAGCAAAATTTTTAAAATGTACACCCCACATCTGGTCAAACTGATAAAAATGAGTGATAAAGTGAAACCCTTAAAGGCAGCCAGAGGAAAAATAAACATTACAGAAAAGGAACAAGAAAAGAATTACAGGTGACTTCTCATCAGAAATAACACAAGACAAAAGATAATGAAGCAACATTTTTAAAGTACAAAAAGAAAAAATAATAATCAACCCAGAATTCTATGCCCAGCCAAAATACCTTTCAAAAAAACAAAATAAGGGGCCGGCCCGGTGGCGCACTGCTACAGTGCGCCGCTTGAGAAGTGCGGCGGCGCTCCCGCCCGAGGGTTCGGATCCCACATACAGACCGGTTCCTGCTCACTGGCTGAGCGAGGCGCGGGAGCAACACCAAGGGTTGCAATCCCGTTGCCGGTCCCCGGTCCAGTACAGGGGCAACACTGAGGGTTGCGATCCGTTGCCGGACACGGAAAAAGACAAAAGACAAAAAATAAATAAATAAATAAATAAATAAA
>NW_007728057.1:46701-49311 GCF_000696425.1 Galeopterus variegatus | reverse complement strand
AGACCGGTTCCCGCTCACTGGCTGAGCGAGGCGCGGGAGCAACACCGAGGGTTGCAATCCCGTTGCCGGTCCCCGGTCCAGTACGGGGGCAACACTGAGGGTTGCGATCCGTTGCCGGACACGGAAAAAGACAAAAGACAAAAAATAAATAAATAAATAAATAAATAAATAAAATTAGGCTCAAACACTGGAGATTCTCAGGCTAGAAGAGAGTTTTCAACCATTTCTAACTCTCTTGATGCTCAGAATTATCACAGGACAGGCAGCAAGAATGCCAGAGGAAATCCCAGTAGTAAAGGACCATGGTAAAGGACCATGGTCTGCAGGCATCCTGTCTGTGCAGGCACCCTGACTACTATAAAAGCACCAAGTAACTCTGGGAAAAAAAGCACTTTCACATTGCCTCAGTTTCCCTATCTGTAAAAAAGGAATATTATATTCCACTCAACTCCCTGTAATTAGTTTTTGTAAAGAATATCTATACAGACCTGGCTGGTTAGCTCAGTTGGTTAGAACATGGTGCTGATAACGTGAGGGTCCAGGTTTCAATCCCTGTACTGGTCAGCCACCAAAAAAAAAATATATATATATATATATATACAAATGTTTGAACAACTGTGAAATACTCCACAATAAGATATTTTCATGACCACATTATTGTAGTACAAGTCATTTAGTCTAGACCCCTGATTCTAGACATGGAGAAACTGGGTCTCAGAGAGGAGAAGTGACTTGCCCAAAGTCACACAGACTTAAAGGTACCAGAAATTTTGACACTTAATCAAACACTCTAAGGAGAAAAAGTATATAAAACTGTATCACCCACAAATGAATGCACATAAATAAGGAAAAATGGAAAAATGAAATTAATTGCTGTGGTGGAGTAGGAGACAGTTTTAAAAATTTCTCCATTTTCATGTTGTTCGTGCAATAAATAATCTGGAGAGAATGCCCAATGTAGTTAAATATTACCTTTACTGCTTTTAATTGATTTCACCACCACCCCGAAAAAAGACTTTGGAGCAAGGATTGTCCCATAAGTCTCCTAATTTTCACAAGGGGCCTAGGACACAAATGGCGCTGCAGTTCAGGATACGCTGGAGTAATCAGAATAAGTTTTGTAGGGATATAAGACTTGAATTGGTCTAGAATGATACATAAAATTTAGGTAAAAAGGAGAAAAGGCATTCTAATAGGAGCTACTCTGTAGACAATGGTATAAAATTGGGATTAAGAATATTATAAGCAAAGAGTAAGTATTGGGGGAAAAAGCTTAAAAGAAAAAAATAAGAAAAAGAGAGTTAGGAGAGATATTTATCTTTAATTTCACTTTAAATCAGATAGCTTCCAAGTCAATAAACAAAATTTTATAAAAGTCAAGAAAACAAGTTTGATTAAAAAGAAATGAATAAGAATCAGGTTTTCCTACCTTTTTAGAACAAAACAAACAAAAAAACTTACCCCTTGGAATCAAGCAGGCTTCTGAAATCATATAAATTACCCCCCACAGCATATTTCTGCAGACAGTCACCGTGAAAACACACACACACACACACACACACACACACACACACACGGAGGAGCCTATGGAGTGATGAGACCACCCACTCACATAGGCTCTTCTCAAATATTGAACAACATCCTGAATCAGAGAGGGGGTGTCATATTGTTGCCTGAAAGAACAGCGTATGGTTCCTTCTGCCCCAGTAGATAAAATTTGTTTCATATTAACCACATATGAAATAATTCCTAAAGGATTAGTCTTCCGGAGAAGTACGAAAAGGAAAAGTAATAGAGTTTGGAGAAAGAGGAAAAAAGAGAAGACAGAGGACAAAAAGGAATGTCACCTTTACTTGATGGGGACAAAAGAGGGACATAACAGTCTAATAAAGTATGAAATTTTTTTTTTTTTTTAAAGATGACCGGTAAGGGGATCTTAACCCTTGACTTGGTGTTGTTAGCACCAGGCTCACCCAGTGATCTAACCGGCCATCCCTATATGGGATCCGAACCCATGGCCTTGGTATTATCAGCACCACACTCTCCCGAGTGAGCCACGGGCCGGCCCATAAAGTATGAAATTTAGATGTAATTGAAGAGATGAGCTTCCCGAATGCTAGGCATGTTACACCCATTAACTTTTTTTAATCCTTACAACACTGAAAAAAAAAAATAGGTACTCTGTTCTCACTTTGCAGATACGGAAATAGAGGCCAGAAGCAGTTAAGTAACTTACCCAAGGCTAGGGCTAGAACTCTAAATTTTGATCTTTTTTTTAAACCATGCTAAAGAGCTCATGTCCTTCAAACAAAATCCCCCAACAGCTCATCCCTAACACTAGGTATTTCCCCATCAGTGATTTATTCTTTGAGGTTAAAAAAAAATTGTGTTTTGCTAAGATGTAAAGGTTCCTGAAAGGACAATAAATGAAATCTATCCATGGAGGAACTCCCTTCAGGGGAACATCCAAGGCTGATATATTGTGATTGGGGTGGCAAGGGAAGAATAAGGGCACTGCCCAGGCAGAGCACACCAGTAGAAGCAGTAAGCAGTAAAAATTCTGGTGGCCATAAAAGATCTGGTGTACTAACACAGGTGGGAAGGGTAGAG
>NW_007728057.1:41697-46316 GCF_000696425.1 Galeopterus variegatus | reverse complement strand
GAGCGCCGCCACGCTTCCCAAGCGGCGCACTTATCCAGTGCGCCACCGGGCCGGCCCTCAGTGATTTATTCTTTGAGGTTAAAAAAAAATTGTGTTCTGCTAAGATGTAAAGGTTCCTGAAAGGACAATAAATGAAATCTATCCATGGAGGAACTCCCTTCAGGGGAACATCCAAGGCTGATATATTGTGATTGGGGTGGCAAGGGAAGAATAAGGGCACTGCCCAGGCAGAGCACACCAGTAGAAGCAGTAAGCAGTAAAAATTCTGGTGGCCATAAAAGATCTGGTGTACTAACACAGGTGGGAAGGGTAGAGAGGAGGAGACAGGAAGTGTTGAAAGGACAAAGCACCAAGGGCAACCCAGGTAGAAAACCCAATAAATATATGGTTACCATCAGAAGAACAAAGGGAGCCCTGGGTCTGGCAGTAGTCACAAAATGGTGTGGTTGGCTGTTTCTGAAAGGACAAGCTGGCTGACTGTGGCCTTAGAAAGATGATGTATTTGACATTAACCATTCCCTGTTCTCATGAACCCAATGTAGAAAAATATCTTTCAGAAACTCCCTGTGTAATAATGGCCATCACTACTTCTGTGAATCAATGGTACAGGTTGCTCTTTGATGAGGAAGGTACAGGATCCAATGTGAACAGAAACATAGATCTCACAACATAGAACCATGAGGACAGCTGAGTCCCCAAGGCAAAAGGTCAATAGGCAGTGCCCAAAAGCACTCATAAGGGAAGGCAGATGCAGTCAGAAGAAACACAAAACTCAAAATGTGTCTCCAATTCTGGTCCACACTGGGAAATCTTCAATTCTCCAGACCTGTTTTGTCCTTTACACACAAGAACAACGTGTTTGGTACAGCTAGGCCCTTCTTCCTACCCCAAGTACACACAGGATGGGTCAGCAAATCTCATCCCTAAGCACTTATCTCCTTTGGGAAAAATCCCACTCCCAGATCACTCTCTAGCAATACTAAGGGAATCCTGATCTCAGGATCAGGACTAGAAGTCCATATAAGTACTCACTGATGCACTCAACTTCTTAAACTAGGAGTGGAAAAGTACTAGTCCGGCCCCCAAAGTAATAGCAGTTGGCCTGGTAGGCCTACCTGGAAGAATAATATTGTGGACCAGAAAGAAAGAAACTTAACTAAAACCAAAACTGATAGTGCTTGCTTCTGTCTTGTGAAAAAAGGTGGAGGGTAGGGAAATAAGTCTTTGTGCTAAAAAGATCCCCCTCATAGTGGAGACTACTAGAGGACCAGAAAGCTTGCCCGTAATTTAGGAGGGCCTGCTCCTGAGCCTTGGGATATGCAGAAGCAGGCCTGAACAGAATGTAAGGGTGGCGTTGGAGAGCTGAATTATGTTGCAAAATAAAATGAGAGAAGCTTGTTTTGGGAGTGGCTGAGGAGCAGCAGGAAAGGAAGGAAAGGATGCACCGTGGCAGGGCAACAAAGATCACTTAAGACCAAAGATACCTAATACCATTAGATTTTAAGTTGTCTTTATTGCTGTAATATAATACACCCTCCCCAACCCAGACCTTCAGTCCAATATGCCAGGCACATAAATAGCTCTGTGTATATTTTGTTCTTACTGCTGTTTGGTGGAAACCAGGGGAAAGGGACCAAATTTCAAGCTGGTTCAACACCGAGCAAAAAGAAAAGGAAAAAAACACAAAAAGGCAAAGGTGAGTCCCACAGCTGAAGTGACCATGAGAATGTAAACCTCCAGGACAGCTCCAATCTAGAGGAGGGCATGCAAAGGGAACTTGAGTGGACATTTGGATTACACCCATTTATGCCTATAGCTGTGAAAATGCAATGCAGATTTATTATGGAGTGCCCACTCTGTTACCAGCACTACGTATGCTAGAGACTAGGAAGGTGCAGATGAAGAAGACAAGATCCCTATCTTCACAAGGCAATCTCAGTGTGTGCATGTGTATATGTATGTAAGAGACAAGGGAGATTGAGAGACAGATGACTGATAGATAAGTAAACAGACAGACAGACAGGCAGGTCAGCTGAGGGAGTTATCACAATGTAAGCCAAACACAGGAAAGGATACTAACGAGTACAGCAACAACTACAGGGAGGGTAGGTCAAAATGCAGAAAGTAAGGTGGGCTCAGGGACCCACGATACCATCTATGAAGAAGAAGAAAAAATGAAGTTCAGAAAATGTATGCCCAAGTTTAGTCCTGAAGGATTTAAGTTTTGGCAGCAGATGGGAAGAGAAAAGCAGTCCAGGCTTGGGTATCAGCATGCACAAAATGGCACTGAAAGTTACAAGCTGTCCCAGTGGTCAGAGAGTTGGGGCATCCAGGAGACAGCCTAGATGAGGCTGGAGGTAAGCTGTGGCTACACCATGAAGGGCACAGCACACCAGGCTAAGCAGTTAAGGTCAGGAAGGAAGGGTGTGTGTGCGTGCATGCGTGCGTGTGTGTGTGTTGTAGACTTCTATCATTTTACAAAGTGTGTGTGTGTGTGCTGTAGACTTCTATCATTTTATGAAGTGTGTGTGTGTTGTAGACTTCTATCATTTTACGAAGTGTGTGTGTGTGTTGTAGACTTCTATCAATCATTTTACCAAGCATAAATAAGTAACGTATGCTCATTACAAAAAGCCCAACCAGTCCAGACATGTGTAGTCTTTTTTTTTTTTTTTTTTTTAAAGATGACCAGTAAGGGGATCTTACCCCTTGACTTGGTGTTGTCAGCACCATGCTCACCCAGTGAGCAAACTGGCCATCCCTATATGGGATCCGAACCCATGGCCTTGGTATTATCAGCACCACACTCTCCCGAGTGAGCCACGGGCCAGGCCCAGACATGTGTAATCTAAAGTAAAACTCTATGTACCACCTTCCCTCTGAAATCTACTGTTAAACACTGTTGAATATACTCGTATACTCTTCTAGGTTTCTTCTGAGTACATTTCCAGTGAGTATATATAGCATGTTTTGTTTTACAAAAATGTAATCATAATATACACATGCAACAGTGAATTCTGAATAAAGTGATAGGATCAGTTTTTGGAAACAAGAGTCTGGCAACAGCATGGGGTTTAGAGATGGGAGAGACAAGGCAGGGAAATCAGCTCGAAGGCAACAAGGAAAGCAAGGGAAGATGAAACCTTGAACACCACAGGAGCCAGGAGATAGAGAAAAGAGTAGATGGGACAGAGGATGAAGTTAGAGTTGGAAAGACTGTGACCATTGGGAAAGGGGAAGAGAGAAGGAGGAGTTGAGGATGCCTCCAGGTTTCGAACTGGGCACGCAGGGGAATGTTACTTGCCACATCACAAAGATGACGACTAGACAGCTTTGGGGGTAGGAGGATGTTGTATAATAAGGAATTTGGCTGGCCTTTATTCCCAGTTTCTGGGAGGTCATCTCTAAATCCTTGGAATTTCTCGAGTAATAGGACTATCTTTGTTATTCATGGTGGGCCCTGATAGTTTATGCTAACAAGGTGACTCCTAATGGGCTCCTAGAGAGCTAAGGAGATGACACAGGACTTGGCTGGCCATACCAGAAAAACCATGTGATTAGAGGCTTGAGGCTTTGAGCCATGTGATACCAGCCCAACCTGCAGGGAACGCAGAGGGCTAAAGACTGAGTTCAGTCACAAAGCCAATGATTCAATCAATAATGTCTATGAAATAGAAACTCTGGACACCAAAGCTGGGTGAGCTTCCCTGGTTAACAATACTCTGCATATTGTTACATATCAATATGCCAGGAGGTTAATGTGCCCTGATTTCATAGAGGGAAACTAGAACCTTCTCACTTGGGACCCTCCCAGACCTCACCCTATGTGTCTCTTCTTTTGGCTGGTCCTGATTTGTATCCTTTTTGCTATAACATTGTAATTAGAATTACAGTACTTTCCTGAGTCCTGTGAGTTGCTCTAGCAAATTATGGAATCTGAGAGGGTAGTAGGAATCCCCAAATTTGTAGCCAGTTTGTCAGAAGTGTGTGTGTGGCTCAGGGAACCCCTGAGCTTGCAACTAGCATCTAAAATGGAGGACTATGCCCTTGACCTGTGAAGCTTGGTCTAACTCCAGGTAGTTAGTATCAGAAGTCATGGGCCGGCCCGTGGCTCACTTGGGAGAGTGCGGTGCTGATAACACCAAGGCCCCGGGTTCGGATCCCACATAGGGATGGCCGGTTCGCTCACTGGCTGAGCGTGGTGCTGACAACACCAAGTCAAGGGTTAAGATCCCCTTACCGGTCATCTTTTAAAAAAAAAAAAAAAAAGAAGTCATTACATCGGACAAAAGGATTATGAATCTAAGACAAACTCAGTTGGAGGTAACCTGCAGCCTCTACATGCGGAGCTACTCAGTATGTGGCTGACCAAATAGGCCAGAAACTCTGAACAGAGGCTTGAGGCAGATTCAGAAGTCTAAGATGGTGAAGAGAGCCATGAATGCAGAGAAAATCAAAAGGGCACATGTAAAGGATAAAATAGAAGGGCCAAAGAACCCCAAGGAAGGCCAAGATTCCTGCTTTGGGGATACAGTCCTTCACCCCTTGAGGCAGAGGCAGTCACTCACTCACCCTTTGGGTTCCCATGGCCTGTACTCTACCACACACCAGGGTTATAG
>NW_007728057.1:38472-41408 GCF_000696425.1 Galeopterus variegatus | reverse complement strand
CAAGTCAAGGGTTAAGATCCCCTTACCGGTCATCTTTTAAAAAAAAAAAAAAAAAGAAGTCATTACATCGGACAAAAGGATTATGAATCTAAGACAAACTCAGTTGGAGGTAACCTGCAGCCTCTACATGCGGAGCTACTCAGTATGTGGCTGACCAAATAGGCCAGAAACTCTGAACAGAGGCTTGAGGCAGATTCAGAAGTCTAAGATGGTGAAGAGAGCCATGAATGCAGAGAAAATCAAAAGGGCACATGTAAAGGATAAAATAGAAGGGCCAAAGAACCCCAAGGAAGGCCAAGATTCCTGCTTTGGGGATACAGTCCTTCACCCCTTGAGGCAGAGGCAGTCACTCACTCACCCTTTGGGTTCCCATGGCCTGTACTCTACCACACACCAGGGTTATAGCATTTGTCGTGCTGCCTTGTAATCATGTGCTCAAATCCTTAACTATGCTGGAAGTATCCCCCAAAATTGGGTCTAACCTAGTGTAAGGTATACAATAAGCACTGAAAAAACACCCAAACTACAGAAATGAAAGAGAATTTGCAGTGAGAAATATATTTTCATGCTTGCTGAACTCTTTATTGTCGAGTTACTAAATTCATAATTTGTTTTAGTGTTATTATAAATAGGTAGGCACAGGCAGGTCAGAGAACTTCAAACATCAACAAATTTTTCGCTATGGTTAGAGAAAGTTAGTTGCCCTAAGTCTCATCTACAGTTTTTAATTTTATTTTTTATGCTTGTTCCAACTCCATTGAGGAAAATGCAATTTCAAAGCACCAAGAAGAAAACAGTCAGGCTTATTCATTCCCCTGATCTCCCCCAGCCTATAATGCCTTAGGATGCTTAGGGTTTAGCAAACAGCAGTCTGACATCCTAGCTTCTAAAAAGTGTCATAAGAATATTTAATATTGAAATATCTAAAATTCATGCACGATATCAGTTTATCCAGGATGCAATTTAAGTATGCAACTTTGGGGCCAAATCGCCCATAATGTGCTCATGCAAAGTAGACATTTGGGTGAGTGTAAAAATTATAGTTTGTAAACTTCAAAGAAATGGAGTCAAGAGCTGCACAAACTCAGGAGATACTGACTTCCTTGAGTCAAAGAGCTGTGCAGAAATCTGAAGTCTAAAAATTGCTGAGCTCAACTTTCCAGGTCCTTGAGCTTAACCCTTTCATCACCAGTTCAAAGAAGTCTTTAACAGTACAGCCAAACCCAGCCCATTATGAATACCAGCCCATAGTAAAGGCAGAGAGGTGTTTCCACATACCAAACCATAGTCGTGGAGCCAAGTCCTAAACTCGATACTGATTTACATTATTGCTATCTATGCCATAAGTTTATAAATGATAGTTGCTTTTCTAGCAACACTGAAGCTCACCAAATTTAGTTCACCTATTTAATTTCATATAATTCATTACTGGATCCTTGAGGGCTATTTTTATTTTCAAATTTGCACTCTCCATCAATAATTTGCCTCCAGTGTTGTAAACTATCCTCTTAAAAGGTACCAAGATTGTGCAAACAGCCCTAGACTTGAAGTCAGGAGGTCTGGAGCCCTCCATCAACTCTACTGCTAACTGGTTATCTAACCTTGAACAAGATCTCTCATCTGCATTAAATGGAAGCATAATCTTGTCCTCTATTGCAAGGGACTGTTATGAGCACCTGCACAGAGAATGCGTGGGAATGCATTCTGAAATGAATAAATAGGTAAATACACCAAAAGACACTTTTCTAAAAAACACAACTTTTCTTCTAACCTATTCTCGGTTAGAAAAGTATGTGATTTTCTTTTTTTTTTAAAGACGACCGGTAAGGAGATCTTAACCCTTGACTTGGTGTTGTCAGCACCACGCTCACCCAGTGAACTAACCGGCCACCCCTATATGGGATCCGAACCCATGGCCTTGGTGTTATCAGCACCACACTCTCCCGAGTGAGCCATGGGCCGGCCCCCAGAAAAGTATGTGGTTTTCAACAGAGTAGTCATTACTCTTTCAGAAGGAGAGAAGAAATCTAGGGTTTTCAGAAGTGGGAGGAGGAGGCAGAGGGGGTTGGGGAGAGATTGGGTAAGGGGCATAAAGAATAAGTATGATTTGTAATAATATATTTACTAATAATACTGATTTGATCAACATATGTCAACGTCGAACCCCCCCCNCCCCCCCCAAAAAAGTGTATGATTTTGAATGACACGCTATGTTCACTGTGAATCTTAAAAGGGCATTAAAGAATACACCAATGATCAAGATTAGAGAACAAAAATCTACTAAGACAATACTCCACTGCATATTAAAGTTATTAGCTGTGGGGGAAAACAAGACAACTGCAAAACCAGCATTATTAGCATTCTTAGGACATTGGTCACTTTGGGTCAAAAGTCTGCAGGGTGCCTGGCATTCAAAAAAGAAGCATGTATCTCACTGCAGCAGATAAAAAGCTTTGTCCACTGAGCTCTTCCTCTTCATTTCTCCCCACCTACTTCCTTTTCTTCCACAGGAGACCAGCTCTCATTTACCAACTGGTTTGCCACATCCTGCCCCAGAAGCTACTTCCTAGGAGCTGCATGGGCTATTCTGAGAGGAGCTTTAACTCTTTCAGGTCCTTACCCCACTAGTATATTTACGACATCCATACCTGCCATAGTCATTTACAATCTAGTAGTAATTAGACTCTAGGTGACCAGATAATACTCCCAACTTCCTTCGTGCCAGGAAATTTTACCTACAACAACCCAGGCAAGAGTCACATCTCTTGGTCCCATCTGGGGGCTACAACTATCCCAGTCTTGCTTAAAGTCAAAAAGGACAAAAAGAAAAAATTATTCAAGAATAGTTATCAAGAAACTCAATGCACATAACACTGTATTTGATATTAGTGAAAACCCAATTGAACAAAGCTTCTGTCCCACATGAAGAAAACTAA
>NW_007728057.1:27306-37744 GCF_000696425.1 Galeopterus variegatus | reverse complement strand
GTATTTGATATTAGTGAAAACCCAATTGAACAAAGCTTCTGTCCCACATGAAGAAAACTAACACCAGTTTTCATTCATTCCACATTTACTGATCACATAGTACACGCCAGGCCTGGGCTAGAGATGATGCACCAAGATTGAACTTTTGATGTCCAGAAGCTCACATGTAGGTGGTGAAACAGATATGTATGGATGTATGACAATCGCCACACACACACACCCAAAGTGGTTTGTCTCCTGTAAGTAGTTCGTGTACAGTCCCTCTGGAACTTTTCTGGAGGAGACTGTGGTCAAAATAATATCTGACTTCAACCGTCAAGAAGAGATAGATTCCCAAACATTGGCAATAACAATGAAGGAGAAACCCCAAATGAAATGTTGTGAGTAAAACTGTATTGAGTGCTTACTATGATTTAGGTGTTGTGCTAAGGACCTTATATTTAACCCTCAAAACAACCCTGCAAGTTAGGTATTATTATCACCCCCTTATTTACTACTGAGAAAACTAGGGGTCAGAGAGGTTAAGTAACCAGTCCAATCAGGACAACTTCTTAGGGGTGGTGGCAGGATTCCAACCTCAGCTGTCTTCCTCCAAGGATCACTCCTATGACACAGAGCAAGAGCACCCACCCACTAGAGTCAGAGCACAGGCTATGTCTGTGGGGGCAGTGGTCATGGTTTCAGAAGAGGAGCACAGCATAATTAGCATCTCTTTTTCTCCTTCATTAAAAAAGACTTGAGATCTTTGTAGTCATGGAAGAGGAATTTTTTTTTTTTAATTGAGAAATCGGTAAACACTATCCACCTACTATATGACAGATACTGTGCAGAGGAGAACCATAATCTTCAGCTGGGTTATAGCGGGGCTACCTGCTGCATACATCACCCCAGCGAAGGTCAATTAGGCCTCTCTGGCTAGCCAGGCATTTGTGTCCCTCCCAAAAGTTCCCACTGAGACAAAGAGTACACCCACCTTAGCTAGGAGCAAACCAGATACCAGTTGCCAAACTCTCAAGTCTCCCCAAATTCATTAGCAGGGGACTGTAGAACACTAAAGCTTCTCTGAAAAATGAGAAATAATATTTTTTCAAGCTCCAGACTTGGACGTATTGTTACATTTTGATAATCTTCAGCAGTCTGGAAACCTGCCTTTGGTTTATATATCTGTCTGTCATATTTGACACATCAAAATCTGATGATTTTCAGAGCCAAAGAGCCAAAAGATATGACTGTGTCATCATTCCAGAGCAACTTTTAAGAGAAAAAAATAACAATAATTTTTCTTTCCTTCCAAATATACTTATCACCCTTCTCCCCTTCCTCCCCACCCCCCAAAAGTTAAATCCTATCAGTCAAACCCACACAGCAATAGCTCCTAGGCTACATGTGACTGTATAGAAATCTTTCGAAGACTTTAATGACCCTTACCATAAAAATGTCAAGAGAAAATGTAAGGGTTAACAGGAAATTAAATCACCCAGTGCTGGGGGCCTTTAACAATGAACAAGTATTCACCTTTATTCATTTTAATCTGAACATATCATAGACTGTCTCCCCAGTTGTAAGACAGAAGCGAATGGCAGACAGTGGGCCCTCCTGCTAGAGAGAAGTCAGCAGCCCTGGATCTCGACTCAGGTCTTCACCAGCCCTACAACACCAAGTAAGCTGCCCGGAAGTTGAACTACCAGGATCCTTTTCCATCTCTAACATTTTAAGGAGGTGGCTACACTCAAGGGAGAAGGAATTAAAGGTGCTGGTGGGGGGGAAAAGGATGATTAATATAATGTAATTCTATCCTGGGCCCAGAAATAGCCTGGATTAGCACAGCATTCACCTTATCAACCTAGATTTATTAGGGGATGGGAGAATCAGTGGGTGGGAATCACAGCCACCTACAGTGAAATTAAACTCTGTTCCCAAATGAGTTCTGCTGAAGTATGATTTGTCCAGAGAGTATTAAACAACTGACTTACCATCAATATGAAACCATGTTACCAAAATTGTGTTATTGCACAAACTTAACTTTTTCCCAACTGTTATTTGCAGAGAGAATGCAGAGCTGAGAATCCCGTATCTGTGGCCATCTGTCCTACCCCAGTCCCTGGAGAGGCGTGGGGGGAGTGTGAAAAGCCACCAGGTGCCGTGTAAATTCAGCCACCAATGTCACATATCCATCAAGGAGCCTACCATTTGCTGGAGATAAGTATGCAACTCAGCACGCAAAAGAGGCTTGCTAATCCATCCAACCCAAACATTCTCTCAGCCTTCCTTCACGCCAGGAACAGGGCTGAGGGAACAGCATGGAATAGGCAAGATATCACCACCAGTATATGCCTCTCAAATATTGCCCCACTCTGGGCTAGGAAGGGACTGTTGGAGGAAAAAGCAGCACAGAGAGGACTATGGGCACTCTCAGCTGCCCATGTGACATGCACAAGTCTTTTACCCAGAATCAGTTTCCTCACTTATCAAGTAGAGATAACACACATCCCACAGGCTTCATGTGGTTGAGTAAGGAAATAAATGGATTTAAAAACAATGAAGCGTATACAGAGCCTCCAAGAACAAATGCTAGTTACCATCAACACTGTGACCCTCCTATGCTAGCATGTTATAAACTGAAAATAATCAACCATCAATAAAGTCAAAGGCAGACTTCACAGGGATTAGCAGAGCCTTGCCCTTTGGAGAGGAACATCTTCTGCCCACTGGCTTTCCTGCCATCTCAAGGCTTGCTTAGTCATTCAATAAAACTTTACCAAACTAGGGAACATGCTATGCACTGGAGATAAGGCTGAATAAGACCCAGACCCATTCTGATCCCTGTCACAAAAAAAAAAAAAGAATAAAAAAGAGCCAGTCCCAGGCTTCCCCAAGTCCAGTCCAACTGGATGGTTACGCAAACAACTGAAGTGTGATAGGATATATACAGAGTGCTCTGGAGGGCGGAGCAGATGACCACTGCCTAGAATGGGGTGGAGGAGATATCTATGATGGATTTACAGAAGAGGTGACCTATAAACTGAGCTTTGATTTAACATTAGGATTTCAAAATACACCGAAGGTGGAGAAGGGAATCCCCAGTAGAAGACACAGTATGAGCAGAGGCCATGGCTCACTCGGGAAGATGTCTAGGCAAACCATGAGCTGATCCCCAACCATCTGGCTTCAGCCACAGGAAGGGAGTGTTACCTTCCAGTTATGCCATCAAAAGCCAGTGACTACCTCTCCCTAACTGCACCCTATCCCCCCAAACACACGCAAAGCCCAGGAAATCCTTGTTAAACTCCTGGAGAAGAAAGCTGAGCTTCCTGGGTGGAGCTTGTCAGGCATATGGCCATCTTACAGAAGCTGGGAGGAATCTACATTGGTATGTACTGTGTGGCAGTTGTTTCCTAGGCACCTTTTCCAGACTCCTATTCCACTGAAAATAATTCTTTTGCTTCCTGCACATCCTTAAAAATTGCAAGTATGCCCGGTGTTGTCTCTATTCTAAGTCTTCTAAGTCTAAGAACAGCTGAAGATCTCTGCCATTGGAAGTTCTTTGGGAGGTGAAAATTTTCTCTCCTCCTCACCTGACAGAGTAAGGCACCTGGGCTGGGGATCTAATCCTAGCCGTTGCCATTAGTCCTGTCCATCATAAAAAGCAGTTTCTATACATGGAATGTCTTAATCCTTTCTGCTGGGTAAATGTTATTATGCCCATTTACAGATGTGGAAACAGACTCAAGGATGGAAAAGAACTTGCACAAGATCACTTGGTAGTAAGAGGCAGGGTCAGGATTAAAACTCAAGTCTACTGACTCCAAAGCCTTCCATCTATGTTACTCAAAACTCACACACTTCAAAACAGAATCTGCTGTCATGTGGCCAACTTCTCTTAACCCTTCTTTGCAGTCCTAGATTCCTTCTCTGCCAAAAGATAGGACTGTAACAAGATCTCCAAGAGTACTTTCAACAATAAAATTTTACCTACTTAATATCTATTTAGAGCTTGAAAGTGTGCTGAGTTATGACCCGTATGATAATGTGGAGCTCATACATAAACCCTGAAAGGTAAGAAGCCATTATCATCACCCCCACTTTGGAGATAAGAAACTGAGGCAGAGTGATTACTTGCCAAGTTAATAGTTGCACTAGAAAAGGAGCTCAGATTTCACACTTTTACTTTACACAAGGCTTTATTATTCCAAAGCACTACAGCCTGAAACTTCTGAAGCCCGAAAACTTTCAGACCCCTGTGGAAGAGGGCTTATTCTCTGGATTCAAATGAAACACTTGAGGAGGAAGAAATACTCAAAATCTGATTGGGAAGTTGGGCTTTTCACTGTACCACTAGCATCTAAAACAAGCACCACTCTGAGAGGGAACAGCCATCCTCTTCAGAACATCCTGTATCTGTGCCTTTTAACACCAAAACTCTCAGAAACCCAGTTTTCTAGAAATTATACCCTACACTAAAAAATAACACAGGGAGTTCTCTGGATGTGCTGCTTTCCCACTGTGGGACCTGGCAGTTAGAAAGACCAGATGTCAGAGCTCCTAGGGACCCCTTCCAGCTGTTCCCACCATCTATAAAGTCCTTTCCATCCCCACTTTGCACTCTCAGGGAAGACAGGCACTTTCCTGGAGACCTTGCCATCATTCCAATTTCTCCATTTTTCATCCCTCTGAGAATATTCATGCACAAGACTTTAATATTTCTTTTAAAAAGAAACCCAAAACTTTAATTTCTGTTTCTGAAAGACAACTTTCTAAACCATGAGTCTGTTAGTTATAGTGGAAATCAAACATCAAATTTAGGCTTCCTGGGGCCGGCCCGGTGGCGCACTGCGCTAGTGCGCCGCTTGGGAAGTGCGGTGGCGCTCCCGCCGAGGGTTCGGATCCCACATACAGACCGGTTCCCGCTCACTGGCTGAGCGAGGCGCGGGGGCAACACCGAGGGTTGCGATCCCGTTGCCGGTCCCCGGTCCGGTACGGCGCGACACTGAGGGTTGCGATCCGTTGCCAGACACGGAAAAAGACAAAAGACAAAAAAAAAAAAAAAAAATTTAGGCTTCCTAAAAATATTACCCCAGTACAATGCCTTTTTGCTAACACATGCCCATCCCCCAAATGCACACACATACACTTTAGACTGTCATTTAGATTCTGGAATGTATAACTTAAATGTCTTTAATAGCACCTAATAAAAGACATTTGCACAGTATTCTTTACTTCAGAGCTATGAGCCAAACTGAAGCTTTTATTGAATTTCAAAACTAAATAGATTGCTATGTGGATGGCACACACTGACAATTCAGATAAGAATTTTTTTTTTCCCCTAAAAAGATGACCAGTAAGGGGATCTTAACCCTTGACTTGGTGTTGTCAGGACCATGCTCTCCGAAGTGAGCCAACCAGCCACCCCTATATAGGGATCCAAACCTGCGTCCTTGGTGTTATCAGCATCACACACTATCAAGTGAGCCACGGGCTGGCCCTTCAGATAAGAATTTAAAATGCATTCAACTTGGCCATAACATCTGCACCTCTGTCAATTTTCAGCAAAAGTCCTTTTAGCCCATCTTGCAACCCAGTGCCTGAAATATTTTACATATATGTTAAATATCAGTTTAATGAATGTTAACACATCTTAATCTTAATACACAAGTCAGAAATGTATTGTAATTTTGGTCATACTCTACATCTATCTGACCTTAACATAACTACCATTTGAATCAACAGCAAATAATGGGCAAATGCTTGCATCCAAAGTATACACCTCTGTCATTTGAACTGTTTTGAAGTTGGTCTTGTTCGGAAGACAAATGGTTAGCAGCTGCAAGTTCAATTACCAAGTGCTTGGTAGGAAGGCAGAGAAGAAACCAGAAGGAATCTAAGTGCTATTTCATACATTAAGCATGGAATTCTTTTCCAACAAATATCTTTCATTTCCTTGGGGGAAACTAATCCAGACACGCCCTTTGAACTGGGAGAAACACAGGGCTGTCCTTTGAGGGAAAGAACCTAGTTTAAAGGGCAAAGTTGGGAGAGTAAGGGAGTCACTCTGTTTGCACATCTGTATTCTGTTCTTTTTTTTTTTTAAGGGAAAGTGTGGGGCATGGGAAAATCTACCAGGCAACCAGTCCAAAGGCCTAGAAAAAGCTATTTCCTTTCTTTATCCCTCATTCTCTCCTTTGCAAAATAAAGGGTCAAAAATAAATTAACTAATTAAAGGGGCAAAATTGATCAGCTATAGAACTTTCCACAACGATGGAAATGTCCTAATCTGTGCGGTCCAATACAGTAGCCACTAGCCACATGTGGCCACCGAGCCCTTGAAATGTAGCTAATGCAACTTAGGAACTGACTTTTAAACTTTACTTAATTATAATTTAATTAAATTTAAAGAGGCACATGTGGCTAGTGGCTACAGTTTTGAAAAGTGCAGCTCTAGAAAGACCTCTAGCATTTTACACAGTCTTTGGAGGGCCATGTGGAAAAAGCATGGGTATTATTAGAGTAAGACAGACCTGGGCTCTAAACTTCACTCCACTGCTTAACTAGTTGTGCAACCTTTGAAATTACTTAACTTCCCTGAGCTTCATTTTCCTTATTTGAGCAATAGAATACTATAGACTTTCTTGCAGAATTTTAATGCAAACTTGAGATAATGGATGTAAAGAGAGTAGACAGGCCTTCAATAAATGGTACCTATTTTCCAGTTATGATGTCCTTTAGAAATAAAAGTTTCGGGCCGGCCCGTGGCTCACTCGGTAGAGTGCGGTGCTGATAACACCAAGGCCCCGGGTTCGGATCCCATATAGGGATGGCCGGTTCGCTCACTGGCTGAGCGTGGTGATGACAACACCAAGTCAAGGGTTAAGATCCCCTTACCGGTCATCTTTTAAAAAAAAAAAAAAAGAAAAGAAATAAAAGTTTCAAGTCACCTGATTTCATCCTACTGTTCCATCCTTAATTAGGATCTGTTCTTATTATCCCACAGATTAACAACTGTGGTCCTATAGATGCTGCTTCAGATGCAACCTTGTTTATCAAGGAAGCAACTTGCTCAGGAATTGTTCCAGGTCTTCAGCTGTGGGCAAGCCTCCAGTAACCCAAGTCCTTTCTGCCTCCGGAACCACTAATTTCCGCTTACCCTGTGTCCCCTCCACCTCACACGGTCATTCAGGAATTTACATACTCTTCCCTGTCACTGCATATCAAGCTGAGACTTTGTTCAACACAACCAAAACACCTGTTGGTTCTGATAACACCAAGGTTTAGGGTTAAATCCCTGTACTGGCCAGCTGCTAAAAAAAAAAAACACCTGTTGGTAGTTTCTGGCACTTTCCTCACCAACTCAACCCTTGACTACCCCTTTTTACTGGGAAATGCTTTAGGACTATTTTTAATTTTTCAGTGATTTAGAACTTTCAGAAACAGAAATGCAGCAAGCTACATTTGTGGCTAACTCACTGTTAGTCTAGTTACCAAAATATAACAAGCCAAAGAGACTGTTTGAGAGTGTTCCAGTAAAATAATAAAAGGGTTGCAAATCTATAGCTAAATTAATATAATGTGTTATGAGCCTAGTCTAAATATTCCATTGGTCCTTCCTTTAGTGAATGAAATCTTTCCTTGGCTCCAATGACCAAGTTTTATCAGTGGACACAAATGAGTGACTAAGAAAAGCAGGATAAATTTTCTATTATTAATAAGTTTGGAATGCTAAGTGGCTCTCTTCTTCCTGTTTCCCCACCATTCCACAAACTCCGAGAGAGAGAGAGAGAGAGAGAGAGAGAGAGAGAGAAAGAGAGAGAGAGAGAGAGAGAGAGTAGCTGAAATACAGGCTGGCATTTTCGTAGGATTTCAATCCAGATTTGAGTAAGCCATTACACAAAAGGTTTACAGTTAGCCTGGAATTCTTGTTAACTTTTGAGGCCTCCCCCAACAAGGACATTCCTGAAGGATTACTTACTGAAGGGTGGTATGAAAGCAAGGAAGGCAAATAATTTTGACTCTGGACTCTCAAATGTGGTGAGGGTCTGATTGAATTTTTTAAAACTAACATGGACATGCAAGTTATAACTCAATGAAGAAGAAAACATAATTAACCTGGATCCTGACAAACCTAGAAGGACAACAATGATTGGCTAATTAGTCACATCATCTCCCTACAATTCCCCAAATTCACAGGTTTAGCCTTATCCAGAACTCACATGGATTATTCACTCAATTTTTCTACTCTGTCTGAAAAGTAAATGCACTTAAAAGCATTTGAGATTCTGAACCCTTCTTGGTAACAGTTAAACTCAAAATAGGTCAATTCCAGACAGGCATTCATTTCAAGGGGACTTTGGTCTGTGGTTATTTTGAAAAACACTGCTTTTAAAACTGACATTTTGAAGTTTAAAAATAGGCCCTCCTACTAAGGATTAAGGACTAAAATACACTTTCCTCCCCCCATTTTCTTATTCTCTTTTCCCTCAACCACCTAGGAGAGTGGTGACATAGAGGGGTACCTTCACCAGAGCTTCAATCACTTCAAAATAATTCTTTTAGGATATTGGGTAATGTTACCAAAATTCAGTATGGGGTAAACTTGGAAAATCTTCAAGCCAAGTGTCCCAAATGAAAACGTAATATATACATAATAAGAAAATGAGTAGGGATAAAAGCTCAACCACCTCCTTCCATTCCAGCAGTGTGAACTCTGGCAAGTTCCTTCCCCTCTCTGGGTCTAGTATCCTCATCTCTCAAATGAAGGTACAGGGCTAGAGATCTGCAAGGTCCCATCCAGCCCTAGCAGGCTCTGTTTCTATAAAGCTGGGCTACAGGGCTAGAGATCTGCAAGGTCCCATCCAGCCCTAGCAGGCTCTGTTTCTATAAAGCTGTTTCTATAAAGCTGTTTCTATAAAGCTGCTTCCTATTTTCATGGCTCCTTGGAGAAAACAGAAAAGTCCCTGGCCGAGAAGGTCCTCAGGAAGCCTCATTATACTTAGTAGTGTTGCCCTGCAACACAAGAACTACTGAGAGCAACACAAGATGAGACGGCCATAAAATATATAACGTGTTGAAAGGAAAAAGTTGTTCTGCAGATGATACTAGTAAATCTTGAAATGCATATATGCTCAATCAAAAAAATGATTAGATATAATAAGAGAATTTATTGGTTAGAATGTGGTATTATAACACCAAGATCAAGGGTTCAGATCCCCATACCAGCTGGCCACCAAAAAAAAAGTGAATTTAACAAAGCTACAGGATATAAACAATTCATACAAATCAAATCATAGTCAAGATGAAATCATGAAAGCAACAAAAACGTTAAGAATTTGAGATATTAACTCAGGACATAAAAGAATTATTAAGAAAAAACTACAACACCAGAATAGGAGAAAGAGAGGAAGACATTAATAAATGAAAAGATACCCCATGAAAATTTTTAAAGTTTTCTTCAACCCTATCAAATTAAAAAAACAATTATGACTATCAAAACTACATAACAGGTTAAAAAGAAAGTTTAGAAATAGATCAAAAATACCATAAAAAGCAAGTAAAGGTAAACCTGAAAATACAACAGATGGGTAAATAAATCATTTAATAAACTCCGGTAAGATGCTAGAACACACTGTGGAGAAAAATTAGAGCTAAACTTCACACCAAACTAATTCCAGATGGGACAAAGAGTTAACCACATAAAGGAGAGAAAAGGCTACAGAAAAATGAAGCCCCATACTCCTTCCAGGTGGGGAGAGATGATAGATGTCTAAATGTTGATGAAAAGTAGACCATCCCATACAAAAGACATGCTTTTGAAGATTAAAAAAGGTTTTTTTTCTCATACAACATTAAACACAATCAGACAATGTAGTCATCACAACTTATAAAACTTTAAAATACAAAACACGTAAAATCTATCTAGAAATATCTTTTTAAATGCTTAGAAGGGAAAAAAAAGCTTACATCTGACTTTTCAAAATGTTCAGCCTGGTACCAAAAGAATCGTCACAACTTACCTCTCCAGCTTCATCTCCCACAACCTGCTCCAATGCACCAGTCACACTAAACTACTTGCCGGCTCCTCCACACATCCCAAGCTTTTCCACTGGTGTGAGGTTGCTCATCCTGTGCTGTCTTCCTGCCACGCCCCACCTTCCCATGGAAATCTTAGCCATCCTTCAAGACACAGTTCGAATGTCATCTCCTCCGTGAAGGCTCTCCTAATCGCCCCTCCTGGATGTACGATCTCCCTCCTCTGAATAAGCTCCCACAGAGCTTTCTTTGTACCACTTCTTTTGAGGCACTTTTCTTACTCTGCAGCTCCTGTCTCCTTTTGGTGCCCCGGCAATCTCCCCCTTCCCTCCCACATTAGTTTTTAAAACCCCTGGAGGCAGGCCGGCCCGTGGCTCACTCGGTAGAGTGCGGTGCTGATAACACCAAGGCCACGGGT
>NW_007728057.1:26233-26852 GCF_000696425.1 Galeopterus variegatus | reverse complement strand
ATGGCTGGTTTGCTCACTGGCTGAGCGTGGTGCTGACAACACCAAGCCAAGGGTTGAGATCAGTTACCGGTCATCTTTAAAAAAATAAATAAATAAAAAATAAAACCCCTGGAGGCAGAGATAATCTTACTAATTTCTAAATCACCTACCTGCAGCTCCCAGCATACTGACTTATATTCAGTAAGCATTCAATAAACATTAGTTTAAACTGAATTAATAAAATACAGAAAATAATCCCATTTCAAAAATATAGCTATTAAAGGAAAGCAAACTGGCCTTTAAAGGAACCCTTATTCAGTCTATTAAACTATCAAAAAACACTAAACTTAGAAAAAAAAATGGTTGAAATATACATTCTAAAGTAGCTCAATCCTTTTTTGGAACATATTGTGTTAACATGTAACAACAGCGGTAGCATGGTCCCTTGCCTCTGATTTGGTGGATGAATTCATCTAAAAGCAAAGCAAAACAAAGCAAATTGATTCAAAAACATTAACAAGAGTATCATTAAATAATAAAAACCTAGAAGCCACCTAAATAATCAACCGTGTCATTTGCTTAGTCAGACCCTATCAAACTCTACTCTTCAGCTAATAAAAATGACAACTATGAGGATTAC
>NW_007728057.1:17730-25328 GCF_000696425.1 Galeopterus variegatus | reverse complement strand
GGAAAAAAAAAAAAAAAAAAAAAAAAAAAAAAAAAAAAAAAAGGTGTTTATACATTCAATATTTTTAAAGACTTGTCTAAAGATAGATAGCAGGCAACTATCTAAGGAAGGGGGAGGTAGAGGTCACTCAACCTTTGACCACTTTTTTTTCCAACCCCTGTGTAACTTCTTAAGGTGACTCCCTTTCTGACATCAAAGCAGATGCCCCTGAGAGTTACACAGAGAAATCGGAGGCAGGATCAGAATTTTTAGCAGTTGGCCCTTCACCAGGATTCAGAGAACACCTGCTATTTTAAAACAAAACACCATTCATCCTGGGAGGAGTTAACTTAGCAAACAGGTATGTAAGCCTCTAAACAACAGCTCTCCTGGACTTTGGGGCAACAAAACCAGGACACAGGACATGAAGAAAAACGCAATCATGTAGCAGTAAGAGACCAGGATGATTTTTCAAAATTGGCAGTTTCTGGAAAGGAAAAACAAAAACAAAATTGGGACCCTAAGCTTTCTTCTCAGGCTCACCTCATCTCCTTCCCAGTGTCTCCAGGTTTTTTTCAACATGTCAGAAGGATTCAACATTGCTCGACCCATGGTTGAAATAACTACCATCCATACAGAGGAAGGTACTAAAGTACTAAAATGTGTGACTCATTAAAAACTTAGGTTGCATTTAATGTGACATTTCTTACACAATATAGACCAGAAGTCCAAAGGGATGGGAAAAAGCAAGTAGGAGTTGAAAGTAAAAAGGACATAAGACTTTGGATGATCAAACCATTTTCAAAAAAAGGATGAATTTTGTTCTTTGGGTACTTTATAAAATATATTATAAATATTTTCAAACATAGAGAAAAATGGAAAGAATAAAACAGCGAAACCCATAAACTAACCAACTAAACAAAACAACTGTGAACATTTTGCCCCATTTGCTTTATCCACTATGTGTGTATGAGTATGTTTTTTTCCTGAACCAAAGTTAGTTTCATGCACCATGTATGAATGCAGATTTTCTCACATAATCATAATACCATTATTACATCTAAAACTTTAACAATCATACTCTATTCAAATTTCTCCAACTGTCCCAAGAATGCATTTTATAACTGTTTCATTTTTTGATCCAGAATCTAAGGTTCAAGCAGTACATTTGACTGGCATGTTCCCTTAGTGTCTTATTCTAGAACAGCACTACTCTCCCTTTTTTTTCCCCAATGACGTTGACTTTTTAAAGAAAATAAGTCAATTATCTTAGATAATGTTCAAATCCTGGATTTGTCTGATTGTTTCCTCCTAGTGTCATTTAACTTGTTCCTCTGTCCCTGTATTTGCTATTAACACGAATTTAGGTCTCATGCTTGATTAGATGCAGGTTTGGGCTGCAGTATATGAAATGCCCAAATAAACAGGATTTATCAACATTTGCAATTTGTTATTAAGAACAAAAAATAACATTCAGCTTTCTGAGAGAAAGAAATCAAAAGGTAGCATCATTAACAACACATCACACTTGGATAGCATTCCAGTGATGATAAAGTGTTTTACATACATTATTTCGGATGATGTTCACCCATCCTACCTCCCTCGCAGGTTTTTTATATTATCATCCTTACTTTACTAACGAGGAAAACTAGGGTCAGTGAAGTTAAGCAGCACACCCAGACTAGCTGGTTAGCTCAGATAGTTAGAGTGCAGCCTTATAACACCAAGGTCACAGGTTCAGATCCCCAAACTGGCCAACCGCCAAAAAAACCCAACAAAATGTAGCATGCCTAAGGTCATGTAATTAAGTGATGTAACTAAGAAGTACTATAATTCCAAACACAGCATGGAGTTGCACAGCAAAGGCTACATACAAAGGAGATAAGCTTTATGATGCATCTTAAAAGATGAGTAGCGCTCATTTATTCCAGGCACTATGCTAGATACTGGGAAAATATCAGTGCATAAGACAGTAATGGACAGCGCTGGCTCGTGGCTCACTTGGGAGAGTGTGGTGCTGATAACACCAAGGCCATGGGTTCGGATCTCTATATAGGGATGGCCGGTTAGCTCACTTGGGAGAGCATGGTGCTGACAACACCAAGTCAAGGGTTAAGATCCCTTTACCAGTCATCTTAAAAAAAAAAAAGGACAGTAACGGTCCCTGCCCACACAGAAGCTAAAACATAGCAGCAAATATCAAACAAAAATAAAATCATGCTGGAATGTGGAGGGCATTCCAGATAAAGGAAATCACGTGAGCAAGACCAGACAGAGGTAAGCAGTATCTGGGGGAGAGGTAACGACAGTAAAGGGATCAGCGTGGACCACAGCAAGTGAATTGGGAAACAGGAAAATCAAGCTGGATGAGTAAGGCAGGGCCAAGCTACTCTACTACAGCACCTTCTCCCTCTCTTTCAAAGGAGCATAAATAAGTGAAAGTGGAATTTTGTAAGTGTTTATTTTCAAACAAGAGCCCCACACACCTCCTTGCCATGGGCTAAGTCATCCTTATGAATCTCTGCTATTTTTTTTATCTGCTGCAACAACAGTACAGACATTCTCCCCAAGAACGCAGGCTTCAGCAGGCCTTACTTTTCACCTGAAGCTGTTCTAAAAGACAGCACGAGTATTAGTTATTGAATCAACAACCCAACAGAAGCATCCAAGTTCAAAACTAAAAAATCAGTCTAACACCACTTCAAAAGCCCCTAGTCATCATGGTACACTTTTCAGAAAAGGCCATAATATACCCCCAAAAAGTACATCAACCTGTCTCAACCTTTCTGTCCCCTACCTCAAGGGCCTTCATGTTCTAACAGATGTGTGTTCCTTACAAACCTGGCAGAACTGCTGATGCTATGGACTATGCTCTGAATGCAATAATTAAGTCTGAGTGTTTCAGGGTTACATAGAAACAGTTCAAAATCCAACATAGTGGACAGCATCAAGGCCAAGCAATGAATCTTCCTAAGTTTATTCAGTACCTTATGGCCTTCAAAGCACTTTTTATATGTGTGTGTGTGTGTGTGTATGTATGGGTATATATGTATATGTGTGTGTATGTGTGTGTGTGTGTGTATGTATGGGTATATATGTATATGTGTGTGTATGTGTGTGTGTGTGTGTATATACATATATAATCTTGTTTTATAGACGTTATCTTGTTTAATCTTTACAATACTCATTTGAGTAGGAACTGTCCAATCATTTAATCAACAGATATCTCTACCTAGTTCTGTGTACATGCCAGATACTGTTCTACACACTGAGCAAGGAACAAGGCAAAGCCCCAACCACCATAAAGCCTGAATTTCAGGGCCGGCCCATGGCTCACTTGGGTGAGTATGGTGCTAATAATACCAAGGCCACAGGTTCGGATCCCTGTATAGGGATGGCTGGTTAACTCACTTGGCAGAGCGTGGTGCTGACAATACCAAGTCAAGGGTTAAGATCTCCTTACCAGTAATCTTTTTGCCCATGGCTCACTTGGGTGAGTATGGTGCTAATAATACCAAGGCCACAGGTTCGGATCCCTATATAGGGATGGCTGGTTAACTCACTTGGCAGAGCGTGGTGCTGACAATACCAAGTCAAGGGTTAAGATCTCCTTACCAGTCATCTTTTTAAAAAAAATAAAATAAAAAATAAAATATTGGGGTGATCATTGCTTCTGTCCAAATACTCCTGGTTATCCTCCTTCCAAGAAGTTCCCTGCCCCCTTTGAAGGTTAGTGTGGCCATGTGAATTGCTTTGGCCAATAAAATGGGAGCAAAAGAGACATGTCTCACTTCCAGGCAAAAACCTGGTGCCTGAATATGGTTCCTTCTCATGTAAGCATATTCAGAGATGGTGCTTCCATTAGCTTGGGTCCCTGAAGGACTCCAATTTACAGAGCCTCCCACCAACCTGAAAGTGTGTTCAACTACTGAGATTTTGTGGTTTACCTCATCACAACCTATCTATCACATCTGATGCAGATTTATAGCACAATAGCATTTAGTACCCTAAGCACAGAAATATACAAGACAATACTATCTACTTCCCTAGGGTACACATATAACCAACAAACAAGTGGAAATTATAAAGCAATATACTAAATACCCTAGAGTGAGTAAGCAGGTGCCTATAAAAGAAAAGGAAATGGGGAGAAGGGAATGAGTAAAGGAGAAAAAAAAATGAAAAGGCATAAAAAGGTATACTAAACACATTGTGCAAATACTACAAATTTCATTCACTCATTGATTCATTCAACAAACATTTGTGTGTCTATTATGTGCCATATACTACAGAGCAGTGAATCAAAAAAAGGCAGCCCTATGCTCATAGTTTATGGTGTACAGAAGAAACAGATATTAAAAACACCCCAGTAAAAATTACAGACAAGGATTAAGTCTCATTAAAAGATCAGATTACATGAGAAAGAGGACCTACTTTAGATTACATGGTCTGTGAGCATCTCTGAGAAAATGACATTGAAGTGGAGAGATGAAGATTGCTTCCTCCCTAGCTAGAGAAGAGAGAGGAATAATTCATTCTAGGCAAAGGGAAAAGCATGTGCAAGGGCCCGGAGGGAGCACAGACCATCCCATGGAGGAAGTGAGAGGACCAACGTGGTAAAAGAAAGGAGAGGCAGGAAACGTGGCTAGAAAGAGAGATGGGGAAGGTGCAACACTGTAGGCAGATCAGTCTCAGAGGCCAATATAAGGAGTCTAGATTTTATTCTAACTGCAATGGAACCAGAAAAACATTTTAAACAGAAGAATGATATAATCTTATTTCCAATTTATTTTATTCTAACACTTACGACCCTAGCAATATTCTCACACTTTTGCAAAATTGGCAAAAGAAAGATATTTTTGCATTTTTTCTTTGAGGACCCCCAGAGCTTGCATAAATTTCAGGTCCCTTATCACCCAGCTCCATCTCCAAATGGGGTAAGTGCTATGTTAGAGGTAAATCTCAAGGTGCCAGGAGAAAAGTAACCTTGCCAATTTGCTACTAAGAGTTCTTTACAGTCAATGCATTTTTTTTTTTTTTTAATTCTTTAGTTCACATCATCTGCTAATGTTTAAAATTGTGCCCTGGTCTAATGATAGAAATCAAGAGCAACAGAGTTCCTTCTGCTGGCAGCCCCAGACAGAGGAAGCTTTACTTGAGAAACACTCTCAGAGGTGAAAGATGAAAATGTATACAACTTTCCCCCTCATCAATGCTAGGAAATGTAGGGGAACAGTCCCTATCTGTGTCGGGCAGCCTACACTAAGATGCCTCCTATTGTAACACAGCAATGAGGCATGGAGGTAGTTACAGATGGCACAAAAAACTAAGCTAGTTGTTTGTCCAGAAGCAAAGGCACCTTAACACACATAGCAACCACTACAAATGGATATTACCTTCCCGTTTCCTTCAGCCTTCTCAACACTTATCCAGAAACAAAGGCACCAGCAGCCAATATTTTTTGAAAGGTTTGCTTGTATTAGCTCCTTTAATCGTCACAAGTACTCTAAGTAGACTCTATTCTTAGCCCACTCTTGGAAATGAAAAAACTAAACCTAAGCCTTAGAGAAACTAAGAGACTTGTCCCTGGTCACAAAACCATAAGTAACAGAGCTAAGCTTCAAACCTAGCCTGGCTCCTGAACCCAACCTCTTAACCACTGTTTAGAACCTACCAGTCCCACCCAAATTCTCCTGCAACCAAATCCAGGGTAGTTTCTTCTTATCCTCCTTGTTCTGTTTTCTTTTAATGAGATTTCTCCCCCCTTGCAAGAATTCAGTTGTATCACAATTAACAACGGAATGACAACAGGTACTTTTACTTAGTATCCACCTCCAAATCAACTAGGAAAAGGATGATCAGGCCTTAACTTTCAGCCGCAATTCAATGCAGTCAAAACTTGTCCTGAAAACAGTGAGGACTACTGAAGAATCTCCTGCTCTGGAGGCTTTCAGTCCATTTTAAGGGTGTCTAATACCGTACACGAACACTGAATGATTGTTTGCAATGCAATCCACCGACCTGTACAAGTCAACATCATGCAAAACAGATACTACAGTATTGAAGGGGGGTCTAATGAAGGAATCTGTTGGGAACAGGTCTGAGGAACCTGGCTCAGTTCACACCACTGGTCCACCACCGGCCTTGTGATCCTAACAGTGATGAACAGAGTCACTAAGACAACACGTCCCCGGGGATATCAAAAATCTGAGGAGAGGAAGGGGTACTGAAATCACCACAGGGCAGAAGGTCCAAGCCTACTACTCTATTAATTTCATCAGCTAGCTTCCTAAAGTCTCCAGCGTTCAGGTAAAGAAGAACCTAATCTTTTCTGGTTATTTCTCCAGCAAGCTGAGTGTCTCTCCCTCACATAATCTTGTCCCTTATCTGGGACCCAGGAGAACATGGGAGCTCAGAAGCCCCCATAAAACAGCCTCATGGTTATTTGATGAAAAAAGTGCTGGTTTGTGAGCAACACTGGAAGCTGCGGATATGCAGCACACTGCGTGTGATCTCTATGGTCACAGCATTCCTGTCTCAAGCTAGGAGTTTAGGGCTCATGATCAAGTAAGGAAAGCCAGGGAAGCCATTGGTGAAGAGATGGTTTGTTGAATGAATGAATGAAGAGTCAAATGAAGACGAGGAAAGCCGCCCTTTGAGCAAAACAGTTCCCAGGAAGAAGGCCAAGGACCGGGAGCCCTCCAAGTCATCACGGGAAAAGCCACCGGTAAGTCTATGTACACCCGCCCCCACGGGCCCCACAGGTGTCATGCACGAAGGAGAGGATGCCGCTCACAGGTCCCAACTCTATGCTCCATACCCTGAGTGGTCTCGAAGGTGCAGACGCGATCTCAATTCTTTCCAAGACATTTCTCTCTCCCCGTTTTAGACCAGAATCCCAGAGGATCACATTTAGAAAACAGCTGGGGGGAGGAAGGGGGAATTTACCAGATTATATTTCCTTGGGAGAAGACTGGTCAGTGGCCAGGGACGACAGAAGGGGGCGGGGGGTTGAGACTCGCGGGGTCCACTAACTCGTCTGAGTCAGAAGCACGATCAGTGCTTAGTCACCGATACCTCGGCAGCCGAGAGTTCCTCGCCCCCTGCCAGCCCGAGTCGTACGTGACGAACCCCAGCGCAGCTCTGCGCGTCGCGCTCACCCGACTCGCGCTCTTGCGCCCGGCGGGGGCCTCCCCAGCCCTGCCCCGGCGCTCGCCGCCGGCCGCATACTTACTCCGCCGAACTGGTCCCGTTAACCGCGGAGCCGTCAGGGGCCGGGTTCAGCTGGATGGGCGTCGGCTTCTTCTTGGGCATTTTGGACCTGGGAAAGTCGCTTCCAACTCCGTGGGGAGGGCTGCCCCACGGCCGCTGTGCGGGGCCAAGTCGGGGCCACGGGCCCGGAGACTACCTTATGGGGGCGCTCCCGTCAGCGCCGAGGGGCCAGAGGCAGTCCCCTGGGACCCCTGCCCCACCCACCCCGCGCAGAAAGCCGAAAGGCCGCCGCCGGGTCGGAGAGGAGTGGGCAGTGCGCGCGCGGCTCGGCAGCCGGGACTTCCTCCCTCTCTTCCTCAGTCTCGGGTTCGAGCGGCGGTGCCGGGCGCGCACCAGAACCCTCCTCA
>NW_007728057.1:14739-16730 GCF_000696425.1 Galeopterus variegatus | reverse complement strand
AGGAGTGGGCAGTGCGCGCGCGGCTCGGCAGCCGGGACTTCCTCCCTCTCTTCCTCAGTCTCGGGTTCGAGCGGCGGTGCCGGGCGCGCACCAGAACCCTCCTCCGGCCCCAGCCGGGGAAAGCGAAGACACCGCCGCGCTCGCAGGCGTCCCTGGGAGGGACTGACGGGCGGGGGAGGGGCGGGAAAGAGGGAAGCCTGTTCCCCGCCCCGGCTGCAGCGCTTTCCACACACCCGCTCGGCTCCGCCCCGATCACCGCGCTGACAGCCAATGGGAGCAGACCTCGGCGGCAGATGACGCGGAAATACGTCACGGGGACGCGGGGCGGGACCCGCTGCGCCCTCTGCTGTCCAGAGGCCCCCAAGTAGACTCTACTGGGAAAGGAGGATCTGTGTTCTGGTTCCTACCTCGAGCGGCGACGTGAGCTCCTCCGCTCCAGGTACCCCGGCCTTTTCCTCTGTTCCTCTGCAGTGACTGGAGTCCCCTTTCTCCTTCGCCCCTCAGGCCGAGTCACGTTGATGGAGATGAAATAAAAGAAAAAGGACCCCTTCTCGTGTCCAGAGGAGAGGCAGCGTGGTAGAAAACTTGTCAAGAAACTCCTTGCGCCTAATAAACTGGCATATATATATATATTGGCATATATATATATATATATATATATAATTTTTTTATGGTGATGCTACCGATGAATGCAGAAGATGGGTACTAAATGCTGATGAGACCATAAATTGGTGCAATCTCACAGGTATTGATATACAACTCTGTTCCCCACAGATATATACAATCAACTATGTTACAATAAAAAAAAAATTTTTTTAAATAAAATAATTATCTTCAAAAATAGGAAAAAACGAGTGCGGTCTTTTTTTTTTTTTTGAAGACGACCGGTAAGGGGATCTTAACCCTTGACTTGGTGTAGTCATCACCAGGCTCTCCCAAGTGAGCCAACCGGCCATCCTTATATAGGGATCTGAACCCTTGGCCGAACCCTTGGCCTTGGTGTCATCAGCACCACACTCTCTCAAGTGAGCCACGGGCCGGCCCGGGTGAGGTCTTTTTTGAGAGCAGATTGATAATTTTTTTTAGAGCCTTAAAAACTCTCTTCCATCCAATCATGTTAGTTCTGTGAAACTTATTGAAAAAATAAGATGTCGGGCGGCCTGTTTGTTTTCTTTAATAAATTTTGTGTATACTTGAGGTTGAACATGATGTTACAGGATACATATGATAGCAAAATGATTACTATGGTGACGCAAATTAACTTATCTATCATCTCAGGTAGTTACGTTTTTGTGTGTGACAGCAGCAGCTAAAATCTACTTATTTAAGGGCTAGCCCGTGGCTCACTTGGGAGAGCATGGTGCTGACAACACCAAGTCAAGGGTTAAGATCCCCTTATCTGTCATCTTTAAAAAAGAAAAAAATCTACTTATTTAACAAAAATCTCAAATACGGTACAATTTTATTAACTGTAGTCCTCATGTTGTGCATTAGATCTCTAGACTTGTTCATCTTACATAATGGCTACTTTGTAGCCTTTGTCCTACATCTCCCTATTTCCTCTCTCCCCCTATAGTTTTCAATAAGTAGAAATAGATGTAAATGTTTGAGTGTGTAGAAATGATTCTGTATTTATATTTAAACATGAGCAACTGTTAGTATCAGGGTAAAATAACAAATTTAATTGAAACTAACTTTTCAAAACAATGTATTAGCAAGGCAGGCTATCTGAATTGTGGTATAATTTTATATTTACTAGTGCATATAAAAACTAACGTGATTTTAAGCAATTAATTGAAATTTTCAAGGCTTCACTTTCACCCTGTGAAAAATATGAAGTTCCTTCCAATACTGAAATATTATTGTAAGGAAAACGGTCAGGACCCATCAGATATTCAGAATCTTGCCAAGCATTTGATGTAAATACGCACGTGCACCCAGGTGTCCTGGGTTATAAAAGACCAGTGGCTCTGATCCCCCCCCCCCCCCCC
>NW_007728057.1:11368-13812 GCF_000696425.1 Galeopterus variegatus | reverse complement strand
TATTAGAAGAAATCATGAAAGAATAGTGCATAACACAGGAGCTTAATAAAGGGTGGTGGTGGTGGGTTTTTATCATGTAAACAATCTGCTGGAAGGAGAATAGTTTATAAAGTCTTTCTGGTAAACAATTTGCTTCTCAAATATTCACACACTTTGACTAAGTAATCCCACTTCCAAAATTCTCTTGAAGGGAATTATGAAAGCTATGTAAAAGAATGATCAACGTGGGCTGGCCCAAAGGCAGTGGGTTATCTCAACTGATTATTCACAGTTACAGATCAAACTCCGTGTTCTACTCTTTTCCTCTTCTCACTACTGCACCTGACTAGTCTTAATCTAAAACCACCTAAATATTCAACAGAAGGAAAATGATTGCATAACTTATCACACACCCATATGATGGAATATTGGGCAAGAAAAGGCTTTCCTTTCCAGAAAATTCAACGAATAGGAATTAATATATTTTTAACAACCATCTAGAATGTCAAACCTAGGATCTCTATTTTCTTATCAGGAAAAAGAAAAAAGTGGCTTCTTTAATGTCGACCTCGATTTGTGTAAACACAAAAAGACCAACGAAAGTAGAGTGAGCTAGCATTGGCCACCACTATTTTTGGTAAAAACCAATAGACCACATAGATATCTGGGAAATGGCCAGGACTTTCGATTTTATAGAATATTTTGTAAAGGTTGTAAGGACAACTGGTTGGCCATTTGGAAAAGAAATGAAGGTGAATCTCTACTCTGGTCCTTATGCTAGAATAAATTCCACGTTTATCAGAGATAAAACCATAGAAGTACTAAATAAGATCATGGGGAAATGGTTTTTAAATTTTTGGAATGGGGAAAGCCATTCTAAGCAAGACACTAATGCCCGAAACTGTAAAAGCAAAGATCAGTAAAATTTTTAACCTCACAAACATTTAAAATTTCTCCACTGGAAATTCTCCATGTTTGCAATATAATGAACATCTAATTAATATAAAAGTTGCTCTTACAAATTAAAAGAGAAATACTATTCACCCAATACAAAAATGGGCAAAGCACATGAATATAGGTAATTCGCAGAAAAATATGCAAATAGCTTTCAAATATTGGAAAAAATGCTTACCCTCACTTATTAGAGAAATACATTAAAATGAAATATCACCTATCACATAGATATGAGGGGTCTCCAAAAAATTCATGGAGAAATTAGTATTATCTTTTATTTATGGGAAAGTGTATCACCTTTGGTTGGAGATTCTATCTTTCCGTTTTTTTGGCGGCTAGGTACTTTGGGGATCCGAATCCTTGACCTTCCTGTTACAACACCGCACTCTAATGAACTGAGATAACCAGCCAGCCTCCTAGTGTCATTTTTTAGTTCTATTTTTCCACAAACTTTTTGAGATACCCTTGTACTACTGAGGATGTGGAGGAAAGGCATTCTCATGTACTGTTGCTGGAAGTATAATTACTGTAATCTCTTTAAACTGCATTTTGGCAATAACTTTTTTTTGGAAGATCCATCACTGACCCAGCAATAGCACACTTTTTCCTACAAATTTACTTAGAGAAGTGTACAAAAAAATTTTTAAGTGCATGTTCACTGCGACATTATTTAAAATAGAAAAAAAAAAAAAACAATTAGACTGTCTATCAAAAGGAGAGTAAATTATGACAACACGATTAAATAAGTTATGGCACATTTGGGGGGGTTTGTTGTTGTTGTTGTTGTTGTTTTAAAAAATGACCAGCAAGGGATCTTAACCCTTGACTTGGTGTTGTCAGTACCACGCTCTCCTAAGTGAGCCAACCAGCCATCCTTATATAGGGATCCAAACCCACGGCCTTGGTGCCATCAGCACCACACCCCCAAGTGAGCCACGGGCCGGCCCATAAATTATGGCACATTTGTACAAAGAAGTACTATACAGTCATTCAAAAGAAGGAGATAGACCTACCTATGCTGGTATAGAAAGATTCTAAAGTATATTATATGAAAGAAAAAAAAAAAACTGAGCAGAATATTGTGTAGTAACTATTTGTTAGAGGAAAAAATGATATATTTGTATACAAAAGGTCTTCAAAAAGTTTATGGAAGGATTAGTATCCTTCGATTCAATTTTTCCAAGAACTTTTTCTTTCTTTGTTTTTGACTGGTAAGGGGATCGCAACCCACGGCACGGTGTGGTCTGCACCACGCTCAGCCAATGAGCGCACCGGCCATCCCTATATAGGATCCGAACCCGCGGCCTCCAGCGCCACACTCTCCCAAGTGAGCCACAGGGCCAGCTCTTGTTTTGGGTTTTGTTTGTTTGTTTGTTTGTTTTTGTTTTTTCCAAGAACTTTTTGAAGTACCCTCATATATGCTTATATATAATAGAAAGTTTTTGGAAGGACACAGTAGGGGTTGCCTCCGGGAAGGAGGTCTGGAGGTAGACTAGGTTTCCTTTACATTT
>NW_007728057.1:9786-11358 GCF_000696425.1 Galeopterus variegatus | reverse complement strand
ACACAGTAGGGGTTGCCTCCGGGAAGGAGGTCTGGAGGTAGACTAGGTTTCCTTTACATTTTGTAGCCTTGATGCTATTTGAATTCTTACTATGTGTATAAATTTTCCAATTAAAAACAACATTAAAGGGCTTGCTGATTAGCTCAGCTCGTTAGAGCACAGACTTATAACACCATGGTCAATTTCTACACAGGCCAGCTGCCAAAAAAACATTAAGAATTTTAAAAATATTAACATGGGAATGTAAAATGGTACAGACACTTTTGAAAACAGTCCAGCTGTTTCTCAAACAGTTAAACATAAAGTTACCATATGACCTATCAATTCTATTCTTAGCTGTACATTCATGAAAATATATATCCATACAAAAATGTGTACACTAATGTTTATAGCAGCAATATTCATAACAAGCAAAAAGTGTAGACAAGCCAAACGTCCATCAACTGATGAATGGATAAACAAGATGTGGTATATCCATACAATGAAATATTACTTGGCAGTTGAATGAAGTGCTGATATATGCTACAATGTGGATGGACCTTGAAACATTACACTGAGTGAAAGAAGCTAGTCACAGGACAGAGTCCTGTATTCATCTCCAGCTATGCTTGCATGCAGTTGGTATTGTAGGATCGGTGAACTTTATATTATCAATTTATGGGTTTTATTTTAGAGGCAAGTCCAGATTTGCTCCCTTATAAATTGAGATCTTTTATTCTCTTATTATGAAAAATTCAGTTGGGAAATTCAAAATAAGAAACTTCTGATTATGGAAAACAAGTTATCCCATATGAAGAAATTCCACCTTACATTTTTTTCTACATTTTGCATTTTCCTATAGTCTGAGAGAACTCTGGCTCTGTCTCAAATGCTCTTTCTATTATTAACTCCTTTTGCCTATAATTTATTCTGTTCAGGGTGAAGCTAATGCTTAAATTTTTTAAATAAATAGCTAAGGACTATACTCCGTTGCCTGGATTTTTAAGCTCCTGTGAATCTGGCAGCTGTTCCTATTGAGTAACTGGATGAGGAGTCACAGTGTGAGGGGTAACGCTAACGTCCCCTCCCCCTCAGAGGAGGTACATCCGCTTCCTCGGTTCTTGATGTCAAACATTCCGATTGCAATGAAACCACCGGGTTATTTTGAGAGTCACTTTTTATGGTCACTTGCCCTTCATTTAAAGGAAAAGACGCCTCAACAAAGTGGGCTCATGCAATTTCAATTGCTCTTTAAGGGTGTGGCTTAAGCCAGACAGAATGTCAGATCGGGCACCTTTTTGTGTGCGGGAGTGGGGTAGGGAGCTGACCCTGGCTTGGCAGATACGGAACTGTGGTACTTAGCTTTTCACCCTTAGGTAGCACAGTGAAAGAAGATATACTTGGGACATACCAGCTTCCTGGAGGGCAGCTGTGGAGAAGGAAGTCTTGACTTCCTTTGGAATCACAGTCCAGGATCCCGGGTATTCTCATTCTCAAGTCTGGTATGAGATTAAACGAATCTCAAATCTCTTTTTACAGGACATTCATTCAAATGCTTGTCATCATAAGTCCTTTTTATTTATTTATTTATTT
>NW_007728057.1:7283-9013 GCF_000696425.1 Galeopterus variegatus | reverse complement strand
ATCTCTTTTTACAGGACATTCATTCAAATGCTTGTCATCATAAGTCCTTTTTATTTATTTATTTATTTTACTCAGTGGGAAACCCCTGCATCATCCTTTTCCTGCCAAGTGCTTTGCAAAGAGATTACAAGCAGGAAATTTAAAATGAGGGTGATCATTTGAGCCGTAGCGGTCTGGGAGCTATGATAACAGCCTGTGGGACTACACAGGCAGAGCCATCTTAAAGTCTGAGTGTCAATCTTTCTATAATTCACTCTTGCTCAGAGGCAAATCAGCTTATAGAGAACCAAGAATTTTCTTGAAAATAGTTTCATCTCCAACAATAAACTATGCATGACACATAGTCCCGAGTTTGTACATATTTTAAGGTATTGTAAACTATAATTATTGGTACATCGATATGTTTTATAGGCTTATATACTCCCAGGGAGCAAAGAATCTCTTTACCACAATGTGCCAGATTGCTTTAATTGTACAGCCTCAAAGTATAAAGTATTGTTATTATAATAGTAACATTGTTGAGTCATCATGATTACCGCTGAACCATATCACTATTTATCCTTGCTTTTCTCTATGCTTTCTCTAAATAGACAGACCTTTTTTTTTTCTTAATTATTATTATTATTTTTTTTTTTGCAACTGGCCACTGGGGAGTTCTGAACCCTTGACCTTGGTGTTATCAACACAACACCATGTTCTCCCAAGTGAGCTAACCAGCCAGCCCATAGATAGACCTTTGTAATTGGATTCTAGACTGGCATATGATATGGGGGTTTTCCAGTTAGAGAGTGGGAGACTGAGTTCATTTTAGAATTTTAGAGCTGGATTATACAGGTCATGGTGTTCAATTGCCCCACTTTATAAATGGGAAAACACCCTCAGAGGGTTCAGTGGTATCCTCCAAGGTCACACAGTTAGTTAGGGGTAGAACCAGGGACATCACCTGATTCCCAGGCCAATGACCTTTTTAAAAATCTCTGGTGCCTTGCCAAATAGTAGATAGGTAAAATTAATTTTGTTTGATAATCATTAGGTAGGTTTGTTTGGCTGTGACATTTCTAAGTATCTCCAATTATAAAGACACTAAAAGATCTTGACAATGCCATAAATAACTATAATATAATTATTTTTCCTTTTTCTATCATCCCTTTCTTCAATTTTGATACCTTCAATTTCAAGTGATGTCATACCATATTTTGCATAAGTTCAACAGATTTGGAGATATCATAATCTGCACTTCTTTTGTGTTCTATGAATTTGGGGCCCAACTTAGGAACTGACAAACTAAGATGCAATTCAAATTTATTTTATAAACTATTTTTTTAAAAGCAATTTCATATAATGTCTGTTATGCATATAATTCAAATTTAGGAATTTATTTTAGGGAAATAATAAGAGATGTGCAAAGATTTATGTACAACAGGGGGGTTTGTTTCAGCGTTACTCATAATAACAAAACATAGACAGAAATTAATATGGTTTTTTTGTGGAAAAACTGTAAGATTTGTTAACAGTGATTACCTTTGAAAAAAAGACTTTCTGAGTGGGAGGAAAACCTTTCACACTTTGGTTCAGATAGATGTACTATTTTATTTTATTTTCTTCAAAAATAACAACACAGGCTGGCCCGTGGCTCACACGGGAGAGTGTGGTACTGATAACACCAAGTCCACAGGTTCGGATCCCATATAGGGATGGCCAGTTAGCTCACTGGGTGAGCATGGTGCTGA
>NW_007728057.1:4135-6621 GCF_000696425.1 Galeopterus variegatus | reverse complement strand
ATATTTTCTAGTATCTTTTTTGTTCTCCTTCTTTGGATTTCTCTGTGTCAAAAAAAGGAATAAATTATATTATCTTTTTTTTTTTTAAAAAGATGACCGGTAAGGGGATCTTAACCCTTGACTTGGTGTTGTCAGCACCACGCTCACCCAGTGAGCTAACCGGCCATCCCTATATGGGATCCGAATCCGTGGCCTTGGTGTTATCAGCACCACACTCTCCCGAGTGAGCCACGGGCCAGCCCAAATTGTATTATCTTAAAAGGTTAATGTCCCAAATGGGGAATCTTGTGATTTCTACATGATGAAATTCAATGCATCTGGGCCAGCCCATGGCTCACTCGGGAGAGTGTGGTGCTGACAACACCAAGTCAAGGTTTAAGATCCCCTTACTGGTCATCTTTTTAAAAAAAAAATAAAGAAATTCAATGCATAAGTTAAAAATCTCACTTTTTTTTCTTTTTAAAGATGACCAGTAAGGGGATCTTAACCCTTGACTTAGTGTCATCAGCACCATGCTCTCTCCCAAGTGAGCTAACCAGCCACCCCTATATAGGGATCCAAACCTGTGGCCTTGGTGTTATCAACACCACATTCTCCCAAGTGAGCCACGGGCCAGCCCTAAAAATCTCACTTTTTAAAAAGAGTAATGGCATAGGAATGTGTTCAAAAGAACAGTAAGTGAAAAAAGCACTTGTAAAAAATATGTACATATAAGAATCATTTTATTATTAAAATATAGTATAATCATGTATGATTTATGACACAGAAAGGGATTGAAAGAGAGATCTCTCAAAATGTTAACAGTGCTTATTTCAAGGAGGTGAAAGTATGGGTGAGACTATTTTATTTTTATTTTGCACTTTTTGGTATTTTCCAGATTTTGTTGGTGGACATTTATTGTTTGGTAATAGGTCAGACTCAGTCCTTTGTCTACACTCTCTGCTTAGATGACCTCAATTTTAATACCATTTATATGTTCATGGGCTTCCAATTGTATTACTGCTGGCCTGGGTCTCTCCCCTGAGTTTGAAACACACATAGTCAACTACCTCCTTGGAATTTCTACTTGGATGTATCAATGGCCATCTTAAATTCAAAACATCTAAACTAGAGCATTTGATTCCACTCCCTTGCCCCACTACAACCTTGGTCCTCTCCTTCCAGCACTACCCACGTGCAATCTGTCACAAAAGTCTGAGCTGTCCTGCTATGGGCCCTAGGCTTCAGAGGTTCCTCTTTGGCCCTTGTCTGGCCATACCCTTCCTCACATGAAGACTCCCAGGGCCAAGGAGTCATGCCCACCGAGAGCTTATGCTCTCCCTTCTAGACCATTCTCTAATTACCCAAGATTCCAGAATTCCCTGTTCCAAACAGCTGAGAGTTTGCTGCAGGGCCTGTAGGGGCATCTACCCCTCATTCATCTTCCTGACGATGTAGACTGTACCCCTAGGCCCAAAGGGTAGCCAAAGGTCTGTTGAAGAAAGCACGGACAGAGCTTGGCTGGTGGGCTGGATGTCCATGCACCTGTGAGCAAAGGTCCTTGCAAGTGTGGGATGGAGTTGGAAGGCAGAAGAGAAGGGGGAGCAGGCAGAGGTAGGAAGGCTAGGTAGGGGCCGGCTCTCCACAGCTTCCAGGACGGCATTCCAAGGAGTCCAAGAAATCTTAATTCCAGCCCAGACTTTCAAATTGTTATGAAAATGTATTTTTCAAGATATTTGGTATAGACTGTATTTTATTTAATGATCTGTGGCTTGATTTGTAACTTTTACATATGTAAGCATTCAGTATTTGTTTTCTTGCCCTGGGTCCTGCAAACATTGGGGGTGGGCCTGTCTTTAAGTTCTACCTCCCAAACATAGCAAGAATTCTCACTGGCCCCCTGCTTTCCCTCCAGCCTCCTGACAGTCCATTCTCTAAACAGCAGCTAAAGGACCTTAAAAAACGAACATTAGTCTACTGGTTAATGCCCCCCAGCAGACCTATCTCCAAAGCCTTATCAGAACTTTCCAACCTCCTCCACACCTCACCTCATCCTACTTCCCCCACTTTGTCACCAACTTCTGGCTGCCGTGACCTTCTTTCTGCCTTCTGAACACACTGGCCTGTTCACACCTCAGGGCTTTTGGGCTTCTTGTTTGCTCAGTGCAGAACATTCTTCTTCCTTCAGCCCTTGGCTTGGCTGGCTACTTCTTGCCATTAGGACTCTGCTCAAATGTAACTTTCTCAGCTTTTCTACATTGTCCCCCTAGTTACTCTCTGTCACATTACCATTTTATTGTCTTCTCTTATTATCCTCTTTGCTTTTTCATTTACTTATTTATTGCCTAGCTCCTGTTAGAAGAGAGGGGCCTCATCTGTCCTGTTCACTGGCTCCAGGAACCATACCTGGCATATAGATGATCAATAAATATTTGTTGAATGAATGACTCTTACCTCTCTCTTTCTTTCTTTCTTTCTTTTTTTTTTTTTTTTTTTTTTTTTTTTGG
>NW_007728057.1:0-3588 GCF_000696425.1 Galeopterus variegatus | reverse complement strand
ATACTCTAACCAGTTGAGCAAGCCGGCCAGACCTTCTCCCTCTTCTTTCTGTACAAATCTTTTAAACAATATCTTAAGTGCGATCCCGTGTGGTTCCAGGTTTATTGAATATATAGAAAAGTTCAGGTTACACTGCAAATCAGTGGCAAATAGTAGACATGATCCAGGATCAGTGTCTCACCAGCCCCATGATCTTTCCACAGCAATAAGCTACCTACCTGAGAATTCGCTGACGCCAATGAAACACCATCATCCCCATATGTTTTCCTATGCTTTCTGTATAAATGTCTATAGAATCACACTCTTCTAGAGAAGGAAAAATCCTCAGCGAGTTTTGAAAAAATTCTATTTGCAACTGACTGCAATGCCTCATATAAAAAAGAAATCTTAGGCTTTTACTCAAAACGTTTTGTCACAACTTTTCTGCCCTTATTGGCAACAAAAAACATATGGTTTCTTTTCACATGAAAATATTTTGTTTTATTTCAAGCCATTTAGCCAGTTTACAATGTAAACAAAAAAAGAACATTCTCATCTTGAAGGGTTAAGACTGATGGAGTGAACATTATAAAATGAAATTATCAGCTAATTAACATGGCTTTTTGTTTGTTTATTTGTTGGCAGCTGGCCAGTACAGGGATTGAACCCTGGATCTTAGTGTTATCAGCACCATACTCTAAACTAACAACATGGTCCTTTTTATTTCTCTCCTAACAATTTTGGCACTATTTTTTTTTTAAAAGATGACCAGTAAGGGGATCTTAACCCTTGACTTGGTGCTGTCAGCACCACGTTCAGCCAGTGAGCTAACCGGTCATCCCTATATGGGATCTGAACCCGTGGCCTTGGTGTTATCAACACCACACTCTCCCGAGTGAGCCACGGACTGGCCCTTGTGGAACTTTTTAAATTGGGGAATTTTTTTGTTGATTTTTTGTAATACAAAATAATTAAAAATACTAATAAGAAAAAGTGATTACTATTTCAATTCCTATAATGTAGTAGGCTCCTAATTTTGTGCTGTGTACCTTTGATAAATGAACTCAATAAATATAACCATAAATACTATAGAGGGAGGGCCAGCCCATGGCTCACTTGGGAGAGTGTGGTGCTGATGACACCAAGGCCATGAGTTCGGATCCCATATAGGGATGGCCGGTTAGCTCACTGGCTGAGCGTGGTGCTGACAACACCAAGCCAAGGGTTGAGATCCCCTTACCGGTCATCTTTTAAAAAAAAAAAAAAAAAAAAAGCATCTCTTATCCTTTGAATCTTTTTTTAAAGCTTTTTTTTGAGGCATAATCACATAAGATAGATGGCACATATTCGAAGTATAAATTTTGAATAGATTTGACATGTGAAGAAACCATCACTACATCAAGATAATGAACAAATCATCATAATGAACATATCTTGATGTAGTGATGGTTTCTTCACATATATCATTTTTTCTTTTTTCATACGTCCTTTTTGGATCTCCTTACCCACTGGCAACAACAACAACAAATTTGCAAAATACCTTACTATTGGGAAGACAGAAGAAATAATTAGAAAATGTGGGCATGAAGATCAAGTACATCATTTTCTTCACATATATTTCTTCACATATATCATGGTTTCTTCACATATATCATTTCTCAACAGTGTCCTTGTGTGCCCCTTGAGGATCATCAGCCCCTCCCTCCCATGATAATTTGCATTTTCTAGAATTTTATATAAATGGAATTATACAGTGCGTACTCCTTTTTTGTCTGGTTTCTTTCGCTCAGCATAATTACTTTGAGATTCAACCATGTTGTTATGTATATCAGTAGTACATTGATTGCTGAGTAATATGCCACTTTATGGATATACCACGGTTTGTCTATTCACCTTTTGATAGACATATGGGGTTTCTTGAACTTTTTTGGCTATTACAAATAAAGTTGCTATGGATATCTGTGTACAAATCTTTACATGGATATGTTTTCATTTTTCTTGGATAAATACCTAAGAGTGAAATGGCTGGGTCACACAGTAGATGTATACTTACTTTTTAAGAAACTTCCAACCTATTTTCCAAGGTGTTTAAACTATTTTACACTCCCATCAGCAGTGTAGGAGAGTTCCAGTTGTTGTACACTCTTGCAAATATCAATATTTGTTACGATCAGTCTTCTTAAATTTTAGCCATTCTAGTGGATGTATAGTGATGTAACTGTGGTTTTAATTTGCATTTCATTACTGAGTAATGATATTCAGCATCTTTTTATGAGCTTATTTGACATTCATATATCTCCTTTGGTGAATTGAATGTTTAAGTTTTTTGCCCTTTTTGAACTGGGTTGTTTGTCTTATTATTGAGTTGTAAGAGTTCCTATATACTCTAAATACAGATCCTTTTTGGATATATGATTTGCAACTATTATCTCCCTGCCTATGGCTTGCCTTTTCATTTTCTTTGAAGAGCAAAAGTTTTTGTTTGTTTGTTTGTTTGTTTGTTTGTTTTTTAAAAGATGACTGGTAAGGGGATCTCAACCCTTTCCTTGGTGTTATCAGCACCACACTCTTCTGAGTGAGCCACGGGCCGGCCCCAAAAGTTTTTCACTTTGATAAAATTCAATTTATTGATCTTTTCCTTTTGTTGTTCATTTTGTGCGTGTGTGTTCTCTCTAAGAAACTTTGCCTTTCACATGCCATCAAGGAAAATTTCCTCTATATTTAAGTAACGTCTCAAACTTTGAATCTTTAAAATATGTTCCTTGCTTAAGAAAACACTTAAGGAACAGCTCCCCAACTCCCTCATGTGGTGAGAATGCCCTTATAAAACATTTGGACATAAAGCATTTCAAAATTATGAAGAAGTAAAAACTAACCTAAAGTGTTTTTATTCTTTCAAATATTTTTTAGGGGCTGGGTCACTTGGTTAGAGCATGGTGCTGATAACACCAAAGTCAAGGGTTTGGATCTCCTTACCCGCCAGCAACAACAGCAAAATTGCAAAATAAAGGGCTGGCCCATGGCTCACTCAGGAGAGTGTGGTGCTAACACCAAGACCACAGGTTTGGATCCTATATAGGGATGGCTGGTTCACTCACTAGCTGAGCATGGTGCTGACAACACCAAGTCAAGGGTTAAGATCCCCTTACCGGTTGTCTTTAAAAAATAAAATAAATAAATAAATAGCAAAATACCAAAGAGATAATTAGAAATAATTAGAAGATGTGGGGTATGAAGATCAAATAGTGCTGGCCTCATTCTGTTTGGTGGCTGAGTGCTTGCTTCCACTCTACCCCCCCTCAGAGATACTTTCTTATCACCCTTCATTTTCATCAAATTCTTTATTTCTTTATTTTTTATTTTATTTTTTTTTTAAATTTTATTTTGTCGATATACAATGTGGTTGATTATTGTGGCCCGTTACTGAAACCTCCCTCCCTCCTCTCTATTCCCCCTCCCACCCAACAATGTCCTTTCCTTATGCTTGTCATGTCAACTTCAAGGAATTGTAATTATTATGGATTCTTCTCCCCGCTGGTATTTTTTTCTTTTGTGTGTGTGTGTGTGTGTGTGTGTGTGTGTGAATTTATTTATTTATTTTTATCTCCC
>NW_007728056.1:336312-339620 GCF_000696425.1 Galeopterus variegatus | reverse complement strand
CATATACATTGTATATTGACAAAATAAAAATTAAAAAAATAAATAAATAAAAAAAAATAAAGTAAAATGAGAGGTAGCTAAAAAAAAAATAAATAAATAAAATTGTGGTTAAGCTGAAAAAAAAAAAATTTCAAACACATACAGAAGTAGATTATTGAACCCCCAGGGCTTCAGTAGTTATCAGGTCATGGCCAATCTTGTTTGACCTATAGCCCTACCCACCTCCTCTCATAATACTTTGAAGCAAATCTCTGACATTGTATCAGGACACCTACAAATGCTCTGGTAGGAATCTTCAAAAGACAAGGACTCTCTGTTTTCAATTTATTCACAATGCCATTTCGTCCTCCCCAGATCAGAATGATTTCCCTATATAAAGAAAACCCTAATTTGTGTTTAAACTTACAATTGTCTCACAAATGTTATTTTGGGGGGTAAAGTTTGTCATTTGAATTAGATTCCAAAGTCTACACATTGTGCTTGGCTGACCTGTCCTTAATCTCTCAGGACTTCTGCTCCCCTCCTGCTCTCTGTTTTCCTCTCTTCTGAAGAAATCAGGTCATTTGCCTTGAATTTCTATGATTACACCTCTAGTCTGACACATTCTCCTCTCCTCTATGTTCCTGTAAATTGGTTGTTAAATCTCTACTCAAGCATATTTAAGTTTGATATTTTGACAAGGCTTCTTCAAAGGGTTTATTGTTGTTACATTATTCTCTCATCTGTGTTGTATCTGTAATTATTTTTCCACCCCTTTTCATTGTATATTTTATCTATTTGCAATTTCTCTTTCTCATGCCCTTTCTTGATCTGTTTTGCCAGAATTTTATTTCATTAATCTTTTCAAAGAGTTAGCTTTTGATTTTGTCATTTTTTGTTTTTCTTCTTCTCTTCATTGATTTTTGCCCTATTTATTTCTTGTTTCTTGAATTTGCCCTGTTGTTCTTGTTCTAACTTCTTGAACGAACTATTTAATTTTTGTTGTTTGTCTTTTCTTTTTGGAAGCTGGTTGGTATAGGGATTGAACCCTGGGCCTTTGTGCTTTCAAGAAGTAACAGTTTGGGCTGCCCAGTTTGCTCAGTTGGTTAGGGTGTGATGTTATAACACCAAGGTCAGGGGTTCGGATCCCCATACCAGCCAGCTGCCAAAAAAAATTAAAAAAAAAAAAAAATTAAGAGTTTGATTTGTGCTGAAATTACAAATTTTCCTCTCTATACTGCTTTAAGTCTCACAAATTTTGATACATTGCTATTTCCTTGGCATATTACATACTAAGTAATTTGCTATATGTTTTCTTTTTTCACCTTTCAAAATTTGATATTCTCTTATTTAGTTTCCAGTAATATGTTTTGTAAACTATCCCTTTGTTATTCATTCCTAAATTTTTGGCATTATGGTCTGAGAACATAATATGTTTGATAGGGATTCCTTGGAATTGATTTGTACCTTGGTAAAAGGGCAATGTCATAATATGCACTTGAGAACTGTGTTTTCTGTAGTGCTGGACATAAAAGTTAAAGAGCCAGAAAGGGAGAAGGAAGAACACAGAGGCAGGGTAACTGTGGACATATCTCAGAGCATTAATGCAGGTTATTTCTGGGTTTCTTGATGGTGGAATTACAGGTGACCTTTATTTTTTTTTCTTGGACAGCAGTTGTCTTTACTTGTCTGTGTTTCCAGACTCTTTTTTTTTTGGCAGCTGGCTGGTATGGGGATCCAAACTCTTGATCTTGGTGTTACAACACTATGTTTCCAAATACTCTTGAAAACAATGTCAGAGATTTCACATGTCACCTACTGCCTGGGGTGGGTAAGGGCAGTGGTATGGACAAGGGATAATATTTGCCATTTTAGATCATCTGGGTGATTCACCCACCCTTCTGGGCCTGCCATCCTGCTGGAATGTTTATATTTCTCCTGCTTGAAGCTCCCACCCAGCTTGAACGTTTGTATTCTATTATTTATAAGCTCCATCTGCTGCTGGTGTGGTTACCTGAAAATCTTGGAACCATAGGATGTGGTCCAGGCCTTCAGGTTTCCAGCACTGCAGGAAATCTCACAAACCTGGCCCTGCAAGGAGTGCACTGTCCCACCCAGAGGAGGCGGGTGGGGCCTTTCTCACTGCATTGTCTGGAGATGATGTGGCCTTTCCCTTCTTTCATTTAGAGATAAACATGTTTTTTCCTACCATCATTCTCTGTTTTCCAGGCTGCAAGCCCATTCCCAGGGAAAGCAGACAAGAAACATGTCACAGTGTTGAAATAAACAGAAATCAGTATCTTGGCGGTGCCTGGACTTCTAGGCTCGCTGAAGGACAAACATGTGCTCTGTTGTATTAAATGTTTTCTTTCTCAATGAGGAGTGAGAAATGCCAGAACCATCAGCAGCTGCCTGCTGACCCTGGGTCTGGGGAGGATGAAGCACTCAGCCTTGGAGCATCGTTTCTATATCTCCCAATTGCTCAGTCGTGCTAGGAATGTCCTCACCATGGGGCGCGAAAATCACCCTACGGGACAAATTCAGTCTTCTATCCGGGCAGGATTCTACTTCTGATAGGACCAAACGGCCCTTTCCTTGGCAATTTTCTACACATTTCTAAGCCCCAGATGTTGCCCTAAGGCTATTTTCCCATGCTCCATAGAGTGAAAATATCAGGAAAACGGCGTTCGTGCATGTGCATTATTCAGTTTACATACATTATGCATGAAGCGAGGATGAAGTTGCTGCGCAATCACTTGGATGCAAGAAGTGTCACGGTACCGAAATCAAATTAAATCTGGTTCTGAGTCCTCCTCTTACCAGGGGGGACGACACAGGCCAGAGCCACCTGAGAAAGGGCCTCCAGACTTCAGCTCCTTGTGGTCCCCTGCTTTCTGAGCCCAGGAGCCTTCCAGCCTGCTGCGGTCTCTGAGTGCCAGTACCCGCCCCACCTGCCCCCCGACGCCGGCGCAGACCATGCGGGGAGATGGCGTCCCCGGTGGCGGCACAGGGCACTGCGTGTGGCAAAGGTCCATCCCTGTGATTATCAGCAGCTCCGCCTCGACGCGCCCTCGTGTGGCCATATGTGGGAACTGCCTCCTCTGCCGGAACCGTGGCCGAGTTTACACCGAAATTACATCCCGTCCTAAAACGCCAATCCCGACCTCTGACTCTCCTGGAAGACAGGAGGCGGCTCCAGCCTTAGACACTGGCTGGATCCTTTTCGTTTAGATTCCCTCAAACAAACATATTAGTTTAAAACCATCTGTGTTTCCTAGGGGGAAACACAGCGAGAAGGGGGAAGGAGAATGGGGGGGGGGGGGGGGGGT
>NW_007728056.1:331233-335863 GCF_000696425.1 Galeopterus variegatus | reverse complement strand
GGGGGGGGGGGGGGGGGGGGAGAGGTCAAGATCTGTCCACTCCAGAGGGTTCGGGGGTGGGGGTAGGGAGCGGGGAGGGGAAGCAGGGTGAGGGTGGCGAGTTGTAAAGGGCACCGTCCACACCCACCTGACTCCTCTTATCACCTCCAGTGCTTCTGGGTGCCTGTCCTACACGGGTGACCCCCAAAAGCTCGAGTCTACCGCTAGACAGAGCTGATTGTCTCAAAGAGATGGCCAAACTTCCCAAGGCAAGTGGTTCACACTGGGCAGTCTACAAGAAAAGCCACAACTGTCAAGCTTATTGTAAATCAATAATTTAAATTCTCTACCTGAATGCTTGGTGGGAACCAAGATTAGGCTGGCTGTGGAGAAGAAATCAAATCTGCTGTGCAATACTCATCGGCTTCCCCCCCCCCCCACCTTTCCCTGGGATGCTTCCAAGAGCCTCGCTGAGCTTTGTTTGGTATCTAGCTGGATACAGAGACTTCAGGGTTCTCTTGCCTTGTATTTATGGAAACCCACGAGTGCTTATTTCTCTCTCTTACATTGTTTCTTTGTCTTTATATCACTGTCCTTCCAGCTCTCTGGAAAAAATATTCTTGCTTATGGTCGAATGCTGAATCCTGACTTGCCTGTAAATCGGGTGAGGCAGATTTCTATAGAGGACCAGAAAGAAACGTTTTGATCAGACTCTGGGATGGGGGGGAGCTCTATATTTCCCACTGGGCAAACCTCACCACGTAAAGTGAGGTTGGGGTCAATACTACACCCTAAAGGCTAAGTGAGAGTCTCTAGGCCCCGTGTTTCCCCAAGCCAGGTGCCAAAGTCCACTGTTGCTGGGCAGAGATCACTCCAGGCAGTTTGAGCCCAGTCCTCTGTCCATTAGGTCCAGAATCTGCCCTGCTTAGCGTCAATGGGAAGCTCACTTCACATGACACCTGATTTTATCCGTCAGTGCTGCAAACATCACACCCTGGAGCCCTTCCCTTTTCTACGGCCCCCGACATCCTCGGATGGCTCTGTGGTTTCTTTCCTTGGTCTACTCCTTCCCTCCTCTCCTCCTCTCAGCCCTTCCCTTTGTCCCCTGGAATCAGCTAATTACCTCAATGTTCAGCCTCCTCTTCAGGTGTTCCCTCCTCTTCCTTGCCTTAATCCACTCTTTCATAAAATCAGTCACCAACCATTGGATGAGCAATTACTAGGACCACTGTTTTAGATGCTGGGGATATAGGAGGGAACAAAATAGGCAAACTGCTGCCTTGCAGCCTGGCAGTGAGAGAACGACCACCTAACGGGTATTGCATCACCTGTGCTTAGTGCTATAAAGAAAAACACAGCAGGGTAAGAGGGTAGAGAATGAGGGTGTGGGTGGTGTGGCTGTTTTATACAGAAGAGTGAACAAGGCCTTTCTGATAAAGTGAAGACGGAGCAGAAACCTGTGGAGATGGAGGAGAGAGGTGTGGCTGTGTGGGGGACGAGCTTTCCAGGCACAGGGAAAGGCAGAGCTGCTGGAGCAGAAAGGAAGCCTTTGCTTTTTTTTTTTTTTTTTTTTTTTTTTTTTAAAGATGACCGGTAAGGGGATCTTAACCCTTGACGTGGTGTTGTCAGCACCACGCTCTCCGATGAGAGCTAACCGGCCATCCCTATATAGGGATCCGAACCCGTGGCCTTGGTGTTATCAGCAGCACACTCTCCCAAGTGAGCCACGGGCCAGCCCAGAAAAGAAGCCTTCGGCCGGGCAGAGTGAGCCCGAGGACTGTGGCGGACACGGGCTGGGAGGTAGTTGGAGGCCAGAGGGTGCACTGTAAGCCTCTTGGATTTTGCTCCTGGTGAAATGAGAATCCATTGAAAATGGTTTTGAGCAGAAAAGGGCCGAGGACTGAGTTATACTTTTAAAGAGCACATTAGCAGCCGTGTAGAGACAGGAAGATGCAGAAAAGCCAGTTACGAGGCTATTGCAATAAACCGGCGAGAGAGGACAGAGCAGGGAGGCGCAGTGTCAGTGGTCAGAAGCTGCCAGAGTCTGTATATGTTTCGAAGATAAAGTCGACAGATTTGCTGATAGATTGGAGATGAGTTGTGAAGGAAAGAAAGACTCAAGGTTGCCGCCAAGGTTTTTGGCATGAGTAACTGGAAGAATGGAATTGCCAGCCACAGATATGGGGAAAACAGAGGGAGGAGCAGGTTTTGAGGAAAGAAGATCAAGAGATCTATTTTGAGCCAACTCAGGAGCAGCAGCTACCCTAGCACTCAGATTGTGGTCTTGAAATACCAGTGTTCAGGTTTGCTAGTCTTAGGTCTGGGGCAGGCAATGGACCAGATGATTTTGGAGCAGCTTGAAGTGCCAGATCTCAGGGAAGCTATCAGAGATGATTAGGGTCCTGTCAAAAAGACTAAATAGTCGGGCCGGCCCGGTGGCGCACTGCTACAGTGCAACCTGAAGGGGCTTCCACTTGCTAAAGGTGGGAAAATGTGAGCATCAATAAGGCTAAAACAGCAACGGATAGAAACATCATCAAACGTGTTTAAACCCATGGGTTTATGAGGATACTAAATTTGGCCTCCTAATTGGCATCTGTTGAATAATGACAGGAACCAACTCATTATTTTGAAAACTGGTTAATAATAGAGGGAAAGAATAAGCATCTACTCTGTCTTTCTCATACAAGCTGTACCTCAGGGTAACCAGACAGTAGCCGAGGAGGCAATTCTCCTTATAGAAGAAGTCTTGCAGCTACCGAGTTGATGGAATGTGAATATCACCCTTTGGCAATCCTAATGAGGTAGTGGGGCCAGGCACTGAGCACAAACTGCTCTGAATATGACAAAAAGAGAGAAAAGCAGGCATTATATGCCTCCTGATGGAAGACTGCACAGCCACTTCCAGAATCCAGATACTGGTTGCAGGTAAGATGGGGGTGGGGTGGGGTGGGGCATGTTAAACTATACCGTGGTGGATTCAGCAAAATCCAAAGTGAGGAAAACTCTGTAGGACACATGACCTTCTTGTAACAAATAAACTAAAATGAAAAAAAGAGAGGGGTGGAGAACTTATAGATTAAAAGAGACTTAAAAGATATACCAAACGATTGCACTAGGTGGACCTTCTTTGGATTCTGATTCAAGCTTACAAAAAATTATGAGACACTTGGAAATTTGAACACTGACTGGCTATTGAATGATATTAAGGAATTGTTATTTTTTATGAGTGCAAAACTGGTATGATGATTATGTTTAAAACGAGGCCTTATGTTTTAGAGAATGAAAACTGAAATATATACAAATGAAAAGATGCAACGTCTATGTCTGGGATTGGCTTCAAAATAATACAGGGTGGAGGGGAGAGAAACAAGATTGGCTGTGAATTGAATTGTTGAACCTGTGTGATGGCTTACAGGGCTTCAGTATGTACCAGTCTGTTGTCTACTTTTGTCGGTGTTTGAAATTCCCTATTACAAGACATAAAAAAAGATAAAAGAAAGAAACAAAGGGAGAAAGGAAAGGAAAGAGAAAGATTTTTGTTCTGGGTACATTAAGTTTGAGATGCTAATTTGATATCCAGACAGGGAGTTGAATAGATAGTTGAGTATGTGGGACTGAAGTTCAAGAGACTGTTAAGGCTAGAGACAAAAGTTAAGGGATCCTACACTTACAAATGTATTAAAGTCATGAACCGGATGAGATCACGTTAAAAATGAAAGCTGTATAAATAGAGGAAAAGATGCTATAGACTAAATCTTGGGGATTTCCAAAATTGTAAGGTCATGAAGAGGAGCAGAAAAGGAGCTGTGCAGATGCAGCCAGGAAGGAAGGGAAAGAGAGAGTGGTGTCCTGGGGAGTGATCGAGGGTCGTCAAGGAGAGGGGCATGTTCACCTGGGTCAAATGCTGCACAGGGTCAAGTGGACACGGGCTGAGTGTTGACCATTGCACTTGGCAGAGGGAAGGTCATTGGTGTCCTGGACCAAAGAAATCTGGAGGAGTCAGGGGGAAGAAACCTGAGAGGCATGGATTACAGAAGGCAGAGAAGGAAATGAGAGGCAGTGAGCATAGTTGGGTCTTTGGGGGAATTTTGCAACAAAGACCAGTAGAAAAACAAGAGGTGTGAGTGGAATGTGAGGCCAATGGGGTTGTTTTTTGAAGATGGGGGAATTACAGCATGTTTTATTCTGATGGGATGGTCCAGTCAAGAGACAGGGAACAAGCACTGGTGTGGGAGAGAGCATGCTAGCTGGATGTCCTGGATCACCCAGTGGGCTTGCAACAGGTTTATGATCAGGTCAACTCCGATGCATATGGTGTCTGTGACACATATATTTCACTGTCAGAGACCTGAACACCACCCCATGGTCTTCCCAGGGAGCCCGTGAAAGTGCTGCAGTAGCCTTGATGTTCACATGGCCATACTGGCAGCTGTCGGCACAGTGAGGGGCTGGGGCTGGGGGTCCCGGGTATAAGGCTAATGGATCAGCACAGGGTGCTTTGTGAGATCCTGCACCAGCCGGGGCTGAGCTCATTTGGAGACACTTTCCTGGGCAACATGTACATGTTCCTGCAAATCCTTTACCTTCCGCACACTGGTTGGCACTGAGAAGCAGTTGGTGACTTCCAGTTCCAACAGGAGTGTGTGCT
>NW_007728056.1:325754-329113 GCF_000696425.1 Galeopterus variegatus | reverse complement strand
GGTTGAGTGAATAGGACATGGCAAATGAAAAACAGGAGGGAGGGGCACGTGTAAGGGGCTCCATGCAAGGAGCCAGGTGAAGGTCTCGCCAAGGCTCCTCTGGTTTCTGTTTTTGTCCTTGCTGTTATCTCAGGGTCCTGCTTTGGGGTGGAATCAGCATGGCTTTAATGATGTCTTCTTTAGTTTCTCAAGGTTTAGATAGTACGTGACTCATGGCAAGTCTGTAGCTCCAGGATGACTGGAAAACAGCTTTACATTTATGTAAATAATGTCATCTTGCCCCATAACCAAGGTTCAAAAATATCAAATAACCATGGGAAAAGAGAGAACTCAGAGAAATGCATGCTAAGAAAAAAATTGTCCCTGTTTTTCTAAGGCCCATGTGGTTTTGGGTCCCAACATGGCTTTAGTTCTGCTCACCCCAGTGGTAAGGCCAGACCACACAGGCCACACTCTGGGGAAAGGCCCCCTCAGGCCAATGATTGGCACAGTGGTCTGTGCTGTGGCCAGGTTCTGTTGGGGCAGGAAGTCTAGATGCTGCTTCTAAGTCTGAGGACGAGGCCAGAGGTGAGGATGGGGCTGGGGCCGGGACCAGAACCAGTGCTGGTGATAGAGTAGCTGGAGACCACTGGGCCCTATGGTTGTTTGACCAACACACCCTCTTTCCCCATAAAAGTTTTCCTGTATTAAGTCTCATATTATTCTCTTATGTTAATAATAAGAAGTCTGGTATACCTTCGAGTCACAAAGATCACCCCTGATAGAGTCAGCCTTCCTGTTGTCTGCATATGGTCCCTCTAAACCAAGCCTTAGCCCAAAGAATGTAGCTCTGAGTGACTTTCCCCAGATACCCATGTCCCACACGGAGGGCCCTCAATGTAAAGTGCGGAGCGGTCACTCCCACCTGTTTTAGGTCACTGGGTAGCCCTTGGCTTCCCCAAGCAACCTGTGCTCTAGTACAGCCATTTGAGATGCCTCATGGCACAGCAGGAAGGGCCCTGGGCAGAGCGTCCAGAGGGCTACAGCTTATTTCAAGCTCTGTAGTGAACAGTTCTAGGCCTCACTTCCTCAAGTTGTAGGCACTGGAGATGCAGCAGTGACCAATACAAAATTCCTGCCTGCTTGAAGCATATTCTAGTTGGGAAGACAGCTGTTAAGAAAATTAAACCAAATATATAACCTGCCAGTCAGTGACACATTCTTTGAAGAAAAATAAAGCAAGTGGGGGTGGGGATGCAGGTGGCGCGCGTGTATGTGTGTGTGTGTGTGTGTGTGATTTTATATCAGGTGGTCAGGTCAGGCCTCCACAAAATAAAGCAAGTGGGGGTGGGGATGCAGGTGGCGCGCGTGTATGTGTGTGTGTGTGTGTGATTTTATATCAGGTGGTCAGGTCAGGCCTCCACGAGGAGATATGTGAGCAGCGACCTGAAGGAGCAGGCACATGGTTGCCTGGGGAGAGTGCTCCAGGCAGAAGAATAGCAGGTGCAAAGGCCTTGGGGCTGAGCACGCTTGGTGTCCCAGCAACAACTGGGGCCCAGTGTGGGAGGAGGGGAGTGATCGGAGGAGAAGCTGGCAGGAGATTAGGTTTGAGAAGTGGGGGCAGGGTGGGCAGGTTATGTAGCCTCATGGGCCATTGTAAGGACTCTGGCTTTTAAACTTGGTCACATGGGAAACATTGGAGGAGTTTGAGAAGAGGAGTGACATGTTTAAAATAATTATTCTGGTGCTCTGTGGAGAATAGGCTATGGGGGAGGAGCAGAGGGGCAGACACTAGAAGTCCAGCTAAGAAGCTACTGCAATTATTCACATGAAACATGGTGGTGCTTTGCGGGAGCTGTTAGAAGAGGTCAGATTCTGAATAATTTCTGAAAGTAAGACAAAGTTTGTTGTGGATTGCACGTGCAGGGCGAGGGAGAGAGAAGAGTCTGACAGGGTAATCAGAGCTGTTCACAAATATTTTGGTTGGTTTTGGTTTTGTTCGTGCATAGTAGGTTTGCATTTACCACTCTCCTTTAAATCAGGTGTAGCCATATGACTTGCTTTGGACAACAAACTGTGAGCAAAAGAACTGTGTGTAGCTTCCAGGTAGAAGTGTTTAGCTGCAAGCCCAAGACCCTGCAACATGCCCCTTCTCTTCTCTCAAAAAATGTTAAAAAACATTTTGTCAACATGGGGCCTCTGTCAGCTTGAGTAGCTCCTCCTACCAACACAGCTTGGACATGAACAACAACAAAAAGTTAACATTTCTTGTGTTATGCCAGTGAGATTTTGGGGTTCTTTGACATTGCAACATCACCTAATTTATAGTGGCAGATACAGGTAACAGGATAAAAGGGTTTGTTCTGAGCAACTGGAAGATTGGGGTTTTCACTTCTTGAGATGGGAAAGAGTGTGGAGACAACAGGTTTTGAGGGGAGGATTAGGAGTTTGTTTTGTGACACGCTAAGTTTGAACACATTAGGCATCCAAGTGCAGATGCTGAGTGGTAGTTGGATATAGAGTTTGAGGTTTAGAGGGGAGGTCAGGCTGAAAGAAGGCATTTGGGAGTTGTAAGCACGAGGCCAAGTAGGATCACTAGGAAGCACGTACAGGTAGAGAAGAGGCACTCGAGGTAGGTGGCCTTAGGCACTCGAGTGAAGAGACTCAACTGTGTGGACTGCTGCTGATGGGGCACATAAGATGAGGGCTCGCAATCGACCCTTGGATTTGCGATGTGGAGTGATTAGTGACCTCAGCAAGAGCAGTTGTGGTGGAGTTGTGAGACTGAAGCTGATTGAAGTGGGTTTAAAAAAGAATGAGAGAAAAGAAATGGAGTCTGAGTATAAACAACTCTTTTGAAGAGGATTGATATAACAGAATGGTGGTGGTGAGGATTTGGGGTCAAGGAGGTTGTTTTTGTTTTAAGATGAAATTGTAATACATGTGTCTGTTTCTGATTCAGTAGAAAGGTAAAAATATTGTTCACATCTGTGAGAGAGGGATCGATCGTTGAAGTGAAGTCCCAGAGTAGGCGCAGGATGCGACCCAGTGCACAGGGGCCAGGCTGCACTCAGGAACACGCACGCACGTCCTTCCTGGCAGGAGCAAAGCAGAATCATGAGTATAGATACGTGTGGGTGGATGTGGTGTTGGGAATCTGGGCAGAATGGGGTTGTTCTTGATGATTGGTAAGATTTTTTCAGGTCTAAAAATTTATTATCTTAAAAATGAACTTTTTATTGTAATCTTGCCTTCAGCTTTTTTCTAATCTTCATTTTGCAGATCCAGATGTTTGTTAGGTACTGTTGATTCCACCTATGAAGTGGCTCTTGGCTCTGGTGCCCACCCACCCTCCCCTAACCAGTTGGGGCTCCCTCAGC
>NW_007728056.1:323198-324811 GCF_000696425.1 Galeopterus variegatus | reverse complement strand
TTCCCGACAGTTTGAATCTAGCTTGAATCCAGCAGGTTCATGAAGGCTCCCTGTTCGGGGGGCTAGTGGGTGAGTGACTTAGCTGTTTTCTTCATGGGTAAAATTAGAATAATAATAGTATTTACCCCTTAGGCTCATTTAGAGGATTAAAATGAATAGCAGTGCCCAGAGCTCAGCACTTCCCTGGCACACAGAAGTCTGATCTGTCATTATCTTCACCTGTCCTCACTTCTGCATCTCAGGGTGACCTTCCCACAGCACAGGCCTCTGCTTTGGAGCCTCTGATGCTCACTGCTGCCCTCAGGATCAGGTTCTAACTTCTTCATCATTTGGCCCCAAACTCCCTTCCAATCCCATGTCCCAGCTCTTCTCTTCTGTGTTCTTGTATTTCAGACGCAGAACTTGCCATTCTCCAACCCACATCTTTCTGCTTCCACGATTTTACAGACGGTTTCCACCCCTGCCCCCAACCTGGCGAAATCCTGCCCATTCTTTAAGATTCAATATAAGTAGTAAGTTTTCCTCTAGGGCTTCCCTGACCTTTTTTGGACCCCTCTGATCCCAGGGCAGGCTTTTTCTTACCCCTGTCCCTTACTTCTAAGTTATCTCGTCTGTCCCCATTGTAAGCTCTTTGGGGGGCAGGGGCTCTGTTTCGTTCTTTTCTTTATTTTTGGTGCTTTGAACGTACCTAGCACCAATAAACGCCTTAAGGAATGTCTGGTTAATTATTCCCTCTTTTTATACATCTCTTTCCCAGCTCTTAGTGTTGCACACTGAATTATTTGTTGATGGTCTGTCTTCTCCATCACGCCATGAATGCCGTAGGAGACAAAACATTGTCTTTATTTCTCCATATCACCAGAGCCTAACACGCAGCAGTGGCTTGGTAAATGTTTAATGCATAAAACAGAATGAATGGACCCCGCCGCCTTGCCAAACGCACGTGGCATACTGCAGACCTCGAGGTGGCCTCCAGGTGGCGNGCTTAGAATCCAGCATAACGCACTGAACCGAAGGTGTGCTAGTTATAAGAGACGTAGAGCTGAGAGGAGTTTGTTTTCAGAAATTAGACGTGAAATCACATGGCAAACAGCATTCAAACAGGCTTGAAAATTGTGTTGAATATCTCTGCCAAAAACACTCACTGGAGGTTGTGATTTCACAAGCCAGTTGAACTCTGATGCAGAAGGCAGCAGAAGGTGGTTCACACATGTAGCCTGTAGGAATTCAGGTTTGAAAGTTTTATGTGGAAGCCCATTGGAGCCTATCGGGGAAACGGGTTGTGAGACGTCTCTTTCAAAATCTCCGTCAAAAAGGGTCAGAGAAGCTTCCGAGGTTAGAATCCAGCATAACGCACTGAACCGAAGGTGTGCTAGTTATAAGAGACGTAGAGCTGAGAGGAGTTTGTTTTCAGAAATTAGACGCGAAATCACACGGCAAACGGCATTCAAACAGGCTTGAAAAGTGTGTTGAATATCTCTGCCAAAAACACTCACTGGAGGTTGTGATTTCACAAGCCAGTTGAACTCTGATGCAGGAGGCAGAAGAATGTGGTTCATACATGTAGCCTGTAGGAATTCAGGTTTGCAAGTTCTATGTGGAAGCCCATTGGA
>NW_007728056.1:321498-322524 GCF_000696425.1 Galeopterus variegatus | reverse complement strand
GGGTTTACATGTTCTACGTGGAAGCCCATTGGACCCTATGGGGAAACGGCTAGTGAGACTTCTCTTTCAAAATCTCTATCAAAATGGGTCAGAGAAGCTTCCGAGCTTAGAATCCAGCATAACTCACAGAACCGAAGGTGTGCTATTTAGAAGAGAGGTAGAGCTGAGAGGAGTTTGTTTTCAGAAATTAAACGCGAAATCACATGGCAAACGGCATTCAAACAGGCTTGAAAAGTGTGTTGAATATCTCTGCCAAAAACACTCACTGGAGGTTGTGATTTCACAAGCCAGTTGAACTCTGATGTAGGAGGCAGCAGAATGTGGTTCATACATGTAGCCTGTAGGAATTCAGGTTTGCAAGTTCTATGTGGAAGCCCATTGGAACCAATGGGGGAAACGGCTTGTGAGACGTCTCTTTCAAAATCTCTATCAAAAAGGGTCAGAGAAGCTTCCGAGCTTAGAATCCAGCATAACTCACAGAACCGAAGATGTGCTATTTAGAAGAGAGTTAGAGCTGAGAGGAGTTTGTTTTCAGAAATTAAACGCGAAATCACATGGCAAACGGCATTCAAACAGGCTTGAAAAGTGTGTTGAATATCTCTGCCAAAAACACTCACTGGAGGTTGTGATTTCACAAGCCAGTTTAACTCTGAGGCAGGAGGCAGCAGAATGTGGCTCTCCCATCTACCCTGTATTAATTCGGGGTTGCAAGTTCTACGTGTAAGCCCACTGGAGCCTATGGGGGAAACGGCTTGTGAGACGTCTCTTTCAAAATCTCTATCAAAAAGGGTCAGAGAAGCTTCCGAGCTTAGAATCCAGCATAACTCACAGAACCGAAGATGTGCTATTTAGAAGAGAGTTAGAGCTGAGAGGAGTTTGTTTTCAGAAATTAAACGCGAAATCACATGGCAAACGGCATTCAAACAGGCTTGAAAAGTGTGTTGAATATCTCTGCCAAAAACACTCACTGGAGGTTGTGATTTCACAAGCCAGTTTAACTCTGAGGCAGGAGGCAGCAGAATGTGA
>NW_007728056.1:319349-321341 GCF_000696425.1 Galeopterus variegatus | reverse complement strand
CGTGGCATACTGCAGACCTCGAGGTGGCCTCCAGGTGGCGCCCGCCGCTCGGATGTGCCGGGAGCGGGGCGCGTAGCAGCTCGGGTGGGGCGCTCGGGGGCACCTTCGGCCGCACCCGCCCCGCGCAAGGCCACGCCAGATGGGGGGTCCCAGGGGAGGGGTGACGGGGACTGCAGGACTGATGAGTCGCCTCCTCCCGGTGGGGCAGCCTGCGTCAGTGGTGCGTCATCTCTCAGTGCTCTTGGGGTGTCCCCGCAGGTATTTCAAGAATGTTTGTTGCGGAGGCGGGTGGGCTGCGCCGTCTGGTGCCTCCTGGGCAGTATCTGAGCCTCTGGTGCTAGATGCTGAAGGAGTCACATCTATGCTGGCGGCTGTGACAGGTGCAACACGCGCACACTCAAAATGTCGTCATAATAATAACAGCAAGTGCGTGGTATGTCCAGCACATTCTAAGTGCTTTATATACATTAACTCAAGGGTACATAACGTGATAATAAATAAAAATTTCCATTTTTTAGTAGGCAGGGGTTGAATACCTTGGCTGAGAAGGCCCATTTCGCAGTAGCAAAGGCAGCGTTAGAATGCATGCAGTCAACTGCCTCCTTCTCACTATCTAGCTGAGTGACCAGTTCGGCCAGTTAGACCAGCCAGCCAGACAACATTTATTAAGCACCTGCTCTGTGCCAAGCACCTTGCTTTGTGTTGGGATGAACAGGTGAAGGGGAGGGACAAAGTGCCACCCTTCCAGGAACCTCCAGGCTGTCAAAGGAGACCACGGTATTGGGAGGGTGACTAGGGGAGCAGCCCTGGAAAGGAGATCCAGCTTTTCCATTGCCCTCCGAGGCAGCCCACCTGGCTTTTTGTGTCCTATTCTTGTTATTGGCCTTCCTTTTTAGCCACTGGTGCTCCAGCCTTGGTGCTGGAAACCTGCGGGGGCCCCAGTCTCTCTAGGGCTCAGATATCTCCCAACTGCAGGTCTGTCCTTGAGTGCACAGTGGCTGGGACCCTTGTCCTTAGCGACCAACTTCCCTGCTGCCGCCTGCCTGCCAGTCTAGATTTCTGAATATCAGGGACTGTGCTCCACTTGCTTATTAGACACCAATCGGATATACTTCCCCATCCTCCCACGCTTTCCCATCCCCAGCCTGGCCGCATCGTCAACAGTGGCAGCTTTCCTGATCCTCCACCAAGCTGTGATGTCCAAGGTCCCAGCTGCGCCTCACCATCGGCCCCATCTCTGAAAACCTCAGTGCTGCAGCCCCTGCTCTTCTGGCTCAGTCACACTTCTGTCTCCACTCCAACTAGTGGTATCTCAAGACCTGCAGATGCTAGACTCTCCCTTTCTCCCAATACATCCGTCCTGCGCAGGCTTTGCTCCCTTCCCCACTCATCCTACATGACATCTAGGTTGATCACTTGAACCCCTTTTTTGTTGGCTCCTCAATTTTTCTGTCTCCTTGTAAATATCCGCTTTGGAAATTCCCCAGGCTGGGTCATCCGGGATCTGCTTTTCTCCACTCTGTTACCTGGGATGCTCAGGGCTTCTGCAGGAATTCACGCAGCTGGCAGGTTGGTGCCAGGTCAGACTGGTCACATGATTTGTGGGGCCCTGTGTAAAATAAATATGCAGGGCCCTTGTTCAAAAATTTTAAGAATTTAGGGCTGGCCTGTGACTCACTTGGGAGAGCGTGGTGCTGATAACACCAAGACAAGGATTAAGATCCCCTTACCGGTCATCTTAAAAAAAAAAAAAAATTAAGAAATTCAAGATGGCTACAGCATAGCATTAACCAAGTGCAGGGTCTTTCTAAGCATGGGGCCTTCTGTGACTGCAGAGGTTACAACACCTGGGAAGCCCTGAGCCAGGCCATAAACATGGCCCCTCCTTCACAGAGCTTCCAGGGCTAACTGATACCCTGGGGTCTCAGACCTGCCATCTCTCCTGTCCTCCCCATATACCTGCCACACTGCCATGCTCAGCTGTCCCACAAC
>NW_007728056.1:281553-319217 GCF_000696425.1 Galeopterus variegatus | reverse complement strand
TGGTATCTCAAGACCTGCAGATGCTAGACTCTCCCTTTCTCCCAATACATCCGTCCTGCGCTGGCTTTGCTCCCTTCCCCACTCATCCTACATGACATCTAGGTTGATCACTTGAACCCCTTTTTTGGCTCCTCAATTTTTCTGTCTCCTTGTAAATATCCGCTTTGGAAATTCCCCAGGCTGGGTCATCTGGGATCTGCTTTTCTCCACTCTGTTACCTGGGATGCTCAGGGCTTCTGCAGGAATTCACGCAGCTGGCAGGTTGGTGCCAGGTCAGATTGGTCACATGATTTGTGGGGCCCTGTGTAAAATAAATATGCAGGGCCCTTGTTCAAAAATTTTAAGAATTTAGGGCTGGCCTGTGACTCACTTGGGAGAGTGTGGTGCTGATAACACCAAGACAAGGATTAAGATCCCCTTACCGGTCATCTTAAAAAAAAAAAAAAATTAAGAAATTCAAGATGGCTACAGCATAGCATTAACCAAGTGCAGGGCCTTTCTAAGCATGGGGCCTTCTGTGACTGCAGAGGTTACAACACCTGTGAAGCCCTGAGCCAGGCCATAAACATGGCCCCTCCTTCACAGAGCTTCCAGGGCTATCTGATACCCTGTGGTCTCAGACTTGCCATCTCTCCTGTCCTCCCCATATACCTGCCACACTGCCATGCTCAGCTGTCCCACAACATCCCAGTCCCAGACAACATTCCCTCCAGCCTCACTTGCACTCTCGCAGGCTTTCTTGAGTGGAGGAGAAAGACTGGAATTCTCACCAGTGGGAAAGCCATCTGGAACACGGGGTGTGGTAGACAAGGACTGAGAATCTCTGTCTTCAGTAATCTCCTCAGAGGCTGGTGTCCTGAGCTGCATGTGGGACTGGATGTCAAGGGGAAAGACAGGGTGGGGAAGGGACCAGCGAGCAAGTTCCTTCTGGTTCTGACTGATTAGGCACTTTACATGTGTGCTAGGATCCTGTCCTCGAGGGCTTTTATTTTCCCTGTTCTATAATTTTAGAGATGAGGGGACCGGCCCAGAGAAGTTAAGAATCTTGCTCCAGGTCACACAGCTAGTACCTGGTGGCAGTGGGCTTTATGCCTAGGAGGGTGTGAAGGCAAAATCCATTCACTTTTCCCCTTAAGTTCCACTTTCCCAAAGGGGCAGGGCTAGGTCTTTTTTTTTTTTTTCCTTTTTTGTCTTTTTTCGTGACCGGCAACGGATCGCAACCCTCAGTGTCACGCCCGTACTGGACGGGGACCGGCAACGGGATTGCAACCCTCGGNATCCAAACCCTCGGCGGGAGCGCCGCCGCGCTCCCAAGCGGCGCACTGTAGCAGTGCGCCTCCGGGCTGGCCCAAAGGTCTTGATGGTTCTTCACTGACCAAATCCAACTCTTTCTGCATCCACCCTGCCCCCACCCTGCCAACGCATTGATTATCTCCTGGAGAAATGTAATCTCATCCTCAGAACCTGACAAATTGACACTGCTATTCACCGATAATAAAAACCACGCAGCTTTTTAAGAAGGGAAAGTCCCTTGGCTGCTCTCTGACCTTCCCTTCTTACTCGAGCCTCACTTTTCCACCTTGCTGGGAAGGCATGGGCGAGGATCCCTCTCCCTCTGCTCAGCACTTGCCCACGGCTCCCGTGCTCCCTGGCACCTGCTGCCATTTCTTCCCCATTCAAACCTTTACCATTTGTCTGGTCCTGGCCACCATGGGGCACCTGTTGTCCTGGATCGTGCTTCGGCCATCTCCCCTCCCAAGGCAGGTAAGAGTAGTATTTAGGAGACACTTGGAAATGAGACCACTGACCAGATACTTGATGATATCAAGGAATTGTTGTTATCTAGGTGTGGTAAAGGTATTGAGGTCATATTTTTTAAAAAACAATCATTTTTTAGAAATATATCCTGAAATATTAATTGATGAAACCAAACAGTATTTTGGATTTGCCTCAAAATAATATGGGAGGGGAGAAATAGGTGGGAGTTTGGGTAAAACAAGAGTAACTGAGTTGATGGTGGCTGAGCCTAGGTGAGGGGCCCGTGGGGGGTTGTTGTACTATTCTATGCACTTTTGCATTTGTCTGAATTCCTCCATAATAAAATGTTTTCTAAAAAAATTAGGCATCAAAATGAAGGACAGTAAACTCAAGAGCTCTGTGTGGATGAGAGGGGAGTGAGGGGGCAGAGCTAGGAAGAGGCCTAAAACTGGCGAGTGCAGCAAGGCGAAGCAGCATCACATTTCTGCTTTTCTATTATTAATTTGTAACCAGCTATGGCTCCCCTGGCCCCTCCCCCATTGCCATCAGCCAAGACAGGGAGGAGCCTGGTGACCACCCCCATGTTTTGCTGGAGTCGCAGGGGTCGACACAGGCCTGAATGGAACCCCCCAGGCTTCTGTCTGAGGATGCTGCACCCTGGCCCACCTCATGGCTGTGGCTGCTCCTGCCGTCTCTGCCATGGCAGGCTGCTGTCGAACGCTGGCCCCTTACCTTGGCTTCGGCTGCTTCCTGTCCTGGAAGAGGGCTGCTTTCTTGGGTGGAGGTTTCAGAAGGAGGCTGGCTCTGTGGTGACCCCTCCTTGGGCTGTGACTTCAGGAGCCCTGCTCTGGCCCTAGTGGAGCCGGTACCTCCTCACAGGAGGAGAAGTCCGTGGGACAATTCTGTGTGCCAACGAGGGTCGGTCTCAGAATTCCCTGCCCAAATGCCCCAGCCTCTTCCCCATCTGCCCTGTTTGTAGTGAGCTCGCCCAGGCCTCAGGGATGGCCAAGGACGAATGTCTCTTGTGGGCCTTTGGACAGAGATAGGACAAGCAGATGTGGGTGGAGTTAGGGGTGGGAAGAGAAGGGGGTGGCACTGCCCAACTGCCTCTATTCGTCCTTTTGCAAATGTTAGGGGCAGGTGTGGGTTTGGGGTCCATTTGGGAAAGAGCTTCCTACTGAGTCACCCCTTTCCCTACCCTTCCTGTCTCCTAGGATATATTAAAAGGCTTTTTGCAGAAAAACACTCCAACCTACTAATGAACAAATATATTACCCCTAAATATACACACACGCAAGCAGGCACAACCCACACATCCAGGCCACCTGCCAACATGCTTTTGAAGGGATACGCTTAAGAGGTGTTTAGGGGTAGGGTTAGCCTCTGAAGGGTACAAAAAGAGACTGATATCTGCCTCAGGCTGGTAAGGACAAAGGACATCGTGGAGACCAATAGAAGTAAACCTTTTCAGCTCACTTAGTGGCTGGCAGCTTGAAGGATTCTCCCTCTAGGGCAAGGGTTTCCAAGCTTTTGTTTACTGCAGACCCTCCTCTTCAAATGTAAGCCTATCTGGAGAACACAATATGAGAAGCAAATGTTAGTGGAGCTGTTCAGGCTAAAACAGGGTTGGGGGCAGGGTTACTGTCCTGCCTGCTGACCTGCCCACTTGTGCCGGAGGAACAAGTTGAAAACTTCCAGATCTAGGGAAATGCACAGGTCTGCTGAAGAAAGCATTGGTCAGGGTGCACCGGACTGTTCCACACCCCAGGAGCAGGAGCTTAGAGACAAAGTAAAAGCAAAGGACATCAAAGCTAGACACTTGGGACAGTCTTCCATCCTCTTCAGTTTGCAGTGGCAGAACACACAGGCAGTTACCCCATGATGCCGTTATCTGCCTTTAAATAAGATAATTTAAGAAGCTCTTTGCAAGGTGTACAGAACTAAGTAAACATTAGGTGATTTCCTGTAGTGGAAGGGTGGGTGTGGGTGTTTGTGGGTTTTCTATCTCAGGGCTGCAAGTATGATGTGTTTAAACTCCCTGTGTTAGTTATGAAGCTGATGTCTCTCAGTTCAGACCCACCCTTCTGTACCCTACTCTGTGATGCTGGGGCCAGGACACTGCAAATCGTTTTTCTGTGGCCAGCTGGCTGCACACTGGGCTCTGTCAAGGCGGGAGGGAGCAGGGACTTTTTCCTCCCTGGCTGCTTTTTGTCTCTGTGAGCATCACTCCAATAATGACTCTTCACCTTGCAGTGACAGTTCATTCCAATAGCCCTGAGTTCTAGTGTCCAAGTTTTTTCTATACTCTCAGCTCCAGCCTTAGAGATAGCAGGCAGTTGCCCTACTTGGAGGTCTGAGTCTCAGCTCTGTAGGCCCCCTCTTGCAAGCTTGTAAGTTATTAAAAATTCCAAGCTCATTTCTTTGTTCTCCAGTTCCAGAGGCAGAGCTGCTTCTTGCAGCTACCATCTGTGTGTTTATTTTGTTATTTCCCTTTTGCATGTTCAGCCCCCAATACCTGCTTACCCAATTGCCTAGATTAAATTCTCTCTGTTTGAATATTGGTGCGGTTCCTGTTTTCCTAACTAGACCTGAGATGCCCCTTGGAGGCATTGTCTGAGAAGCACATCAGAGTGGAGCTTTACCTTTCTGGATTGCTCCAAGGAGCCCAATATCAGAAACCCTGTCAGCAGCCCCAACAAGTCAAACTCTATGGTAAAGAAACTCTCATTACAAGAAAGTCCCCTAATCTAAAGCAATGTTTATAGACAAACTAACTCCAGGAGGGAGGGTTTAATTTAGAATGCCAGTAGGGGCCCTAAATCTTTTCATTCCAATCAAAGCTGTCAGAGCCAGTTAGCATCAGAGCCAGTCAGGTGGCCCCAAAGCTGCCGTCTACCCGGCAGCTGTTCTATCACCAAGGAAACCACATGTCAGTGAGCAAGGCCTCCAGGAACCAGCCTGAAACTCAGTCCCTGACATGTTTATCATTATCAGCTCTGCCAAAGTGCAGCATCTCTTGGAAGAATGATTCTCTGAAACTTTTCCTGCCTCAACCCTTCCCCCCCATCTTTTGTTTCACAAATCAAGAATATTCCCACCTCTGAGAAAGACATGTGCTGGCAGGCATGACAAGCAACAGGAGAGTCACTTGTTTACTTAACCACAGACAAGGCAGACTATCTGCTGCATTGGCACTAGCATTCTTGGGGCACCCCCAGCTCCCTTCCCAGGCCTAATGTCTTCTGGTCATCTAGGTCCCTGACTAGTGGTCATTGAGTCTGCCCACCCTCCCTGTGCAGCACTATCAGGAAAGCATGCCCAATTACTGCCCTTCCCTCTGTCTGAATTGAAGTTTGATCTTATCACGCTGCAAATGATTAAACAAATTCCCATCTTATTAATGACTGATAACTTTAAATGCGACAAGATGATTCATTCACTTATTTAATCATTCCACAAATAATCATTGAGCACCTCCTGTGTGCCAAGTGCTATTCTTGGCATTGAGGTTAGTAATAATAATAACTTATGGGTGATGGATGGAGTCAATGGGCACTGAGATAGAATGGCCAGGGAAGGCAGTTCTGAGAAGGGGACATGGCTGTGTTCCAGTTACCTGTTGCTATGTAACAAACAACCCCAAAACTTAGTAGCTTAAAATAACGACAGCAATTATTTTGCTCATGAATCTGCAATTTAGGCAAGGCTAGATGGGGACAGGTGTCTTTTTCACCTGGCATCCCTGAGGGTGGGAACTGGAATCACCTTTCTTGCTTACGTCAGGTGGTTGATGCTGGCAACCCCAAAACTTAGTAGCTTAAAATAACGACACCAATTATTTTGCTCATGAATCTGCAATTTAGGCAAGGCTAGATGGGGACAGGTGTCTTTTTCACCCGGCATCCCTGAGGGTGGGAACTGGAATCACCTTTCTTGCTTACGTCAGGTGGTTGATGCTGGCTGATGCTGGGTATTGGTAGGGACCTCAGCTGGGGCTGTCAACTGACTCACCTGCATGTGGCTGCTTGGCTTTGTCACAGCATGGTGGCTGGATTCCCAGGGTGAGTCTCTCAAGAGAGAGAATTAGGTAGAAGCTGTATCATGTTTTTTGATCTAGCCCAAAGCTACACAGGTTCCTGCAGCATTTTATTCACTAGAAGCAAGTCACTAAGGCCAGTTCATTCATATTCAAGGGGAGGAGAATTAGGCTTCACCTTTGGGTAAGATAAAGTCAAAGAATTTGTGGACATGTTTTACAACCACCACAAGCTGTGACCGAAGGAAGAAATTAATGGAAGAGAATTTCAGGGAGAGGGGCTTGTATGTAAAGTCTCTGAAAGTGGAAAAAGTTTGGCGTGCTCAAAAAAACGAAAGGCCAGTGAGGCTTGAGCTCAGCAAGCAAGGGGGATGTGTGTGTGTTGGGGGGGGGGATTCATGAGATGAGGTTAGAAGTGGGTAGAAGCCTTGTTAGGCAGTTATGGGAATTTGGATTTTATTTTGGTGCAGTGTGGGTGATTGAAAGATTTTAAGATTTATATTCACACTTTGAAAGGATCACTCCAGCTGCATGCACAGAATGGATCGAGATTAGATAGGAATAGGAAAAACTGGTTAGGACACTATTGAAGTGGTCCAAGGGAGATGATGATAGCTTGAACAAGAATGTTGGCACTGGAGTTAGAGAGAAGTAGATGGACTTGAGAAATGGCAGGAAGAAATGAAAGAATTTACTAACAGACGGAATGGAAGAGTGAAGGAAAGGAAGTCAGGTAGCAAGAAGGACTCTCAGGTTTTAGGCTCAAGTGTCCGTGTTCGTAGTGGAGCCTTTTTTCTTGATTGAAAGGCTAGGGAAGGAACTCATTGCTATGGGTAAAAGGCAAAATCTGTAGTCCATTTTTAAGCATTTCAAATTCGAAATGTTTGTGAGATATACTGGTGGCAAAGAATAGACAACTGGATATATGAGCTTGGAACTCAGTGTAGAGTTTGGGGCTGGAAATATAAAGTTGGGAACTGTCAGCACTGGATGATATTTAAAGCCATAAATCTGGATGAGACCACCTGGGGAGAAATCTAGAGTGAGCAAAAGAGTGTGAAGATGGAGCCCTGTAAAGGGTAGCCTGCAAGGGAGACTGAGAAGGAGTGGCCAAAATGACAGGAGGAAACTAAGACATGGGATGTTAAAGAAACCAAGAGGGGAGGCTTGGAAAGAGGAAGCTGAGAAAGAAAGAATTGGTCTGAATGACCCGTAAGACTCCTCCAGATCTGAATTTCTATGATTTTATGAATGTCTCAAATCACTCAAGCTGGGAAATTCTGTGATTTATTGTGTCTTTGGGAAAGCAAGTTTTCTGAAGAATCACTGGGTCTCTTCAAAGACTTTAAAAATGGATTCTTGGCAATGTAGAATTTTGTGTCTGGGCCTCAAAGTGTTCATGGGTTAATGGCAAGCCCAGAAGGAAAATGTGGGTCTCGGGAGGGAAGCTAGGGCAACATTGTAAGTGACAAAATATAGGTGGGTTTTTTTGATCTCCTCTTTCAGTAAGGCTGGCTCAGCTATGGCAGATCCCAGGAAGTTGGGGACAAATGGCAGCACTTGTCTCTAGACAGGGACCTACATGGACCCCAGTCTTTGCTTTCACTCCTTTGGGGAAATCTCTGAACCTCCACTCAAGGTGTGGGGTTGACATGTTGCCTCAAGGAACTCCAACATCTGTACCCGTGGAGTCACCTAAAGGCTTTGCAGCTGGGCCCTGGTCTGGGAGGACAGCCTAGCAATTGGATTGCTCCTGTGGCTAGTGCCATTGTGTGAGACTGGGTTACCAGAATTGCACTGAGACACTGATTTTGGGTCTCCCACATCAAACACCAGATGAGTTCAAGGCACTGGGCTACTTATGGTCCACAGCCAACATGTGGGCTTGAGCTGCATGTGTGGGGCCATGCCTCAGCTCTGACTTTGTCGTGTTCCACTGTGATGCCATCTCTGACTTGCAGCAATCAGTGCCATGGGATGGTGGCAGGCCTCCTTTACCCTGTATACCCCCTTGCTGCTGGCACCTAGGGTTGTCAGTGCATGCCCTCTTCAGTCTCTACACCACACATCAGGAAGTACTCCAGGGGTGGTTGTGCCTATCTCCTCTGAGGGCTTTAAAGACCCTTGCTTTGCAATGCCAATAGGATCTTCCCACCAATATCCTCTCTCACCTCCAAACGATGTGGTGATGCTGTGCTTTCCCAGGTAGATCTTAAGCCATGCCCAACAAGAAGGGGACAGTCCTTGTGTCAGTGAGACTGTTTTTCTTGTTCCATCCATGTCTCCTTGCGTTTCCTCCTTGATGGTGGTGGTGTGTGGAAGCAAGAGAGCAGGCAACATTAAAAGAGATCACATTCTAGAAAAGTAGTGATTATGGCCTAAAAAATTCAAGAGGACACATGGTTGGAAGATGTATGGCTCTACGTTAACAGTATAAAATTCCAAATGGAAAATGACTTATCATTCATGCTTTCCTGCATATTCTGGGTAAAGCTTGCATTTTTGGTCATTATCAGTGAAGTACAGAAACCGCTTTCGAAAGAGTGATTGGAAACCAGTATTTGCAGGTACCATAACAGATGATGCAGTATCATTAGTAATGATGCAGCCAGCGTTAAATGAATGGTATTAGAGAACTGCAGAGGCAAGAAACCAAACCCAAACCTAAACCCCAAACTATATTGTTTCAATATAGTTTCCAAAGAGCCGTGACATTGTGAGCATTAACAGTGTTGCTGCCTTTTTCTCACCATGAGAGATAATACATAAATCAAAAGAGTATGGACATTGGAGGTCCCAAACCACTCCTATGGAGGTGGTCCACAGCAGCCACCACCACAGCTTCTTGCAGTAGCAAGGATAGTTGTTGCCACAGTAGCAGCCATGACTACTGTGCAGGTGGTCCACCACATATTCAACTGCATTAACACAAGGAGAGTCACCAGAGGAACCTGGAAAAGAGGGGGAAGTCTTTCTCCTCAAAGTCCACTCCAGAGTAATAGAAGAAGCAACTGATCTACCAGATGACCATAAATCAATGTAGAAACACTGGAAATACAAAAAACAAACAAACAAGCAAAACCAACCCCCCCACCCCAACTATGACACCACCAAAGGAATATAGTAATTGTCAAGTACCAGACCCCGAAGAGCAGGAAACCCTTGAAATGACTGAAAAGGAATTCTGAGTAACAACCTTAAGGGAACTCAATGAGATAAGAGATGACTCGGGCAACACAATGAAATGAGAAAAAATATTCAGGATATGAAGGAGAAAATTTACAAAGTGATTAATACCTTAAAAAAAGAAAGTAGCAGAACTAACTCCTGGAACTGAAAGATTCATTCAGTGAAACAAAAAACATAACTGAGAACTTAAGCAGCAGGTTAGAGCAAGTGGAAGAAAGAATATCTGATCTCAAAGATGGTCTTTATGAAATAACCCAGGAAGACAAAAACAAACAAACAAACAAACAAACATACAAACAAATAAATAAATAGAAAAAGAAAAAAGAATTAAAAAACATGAAGAAAGTCTGAGAACTAGCAGATGACCTTAAGCATTAGCTTAACCAATTTCAGTAAAGTTGCAGTATACAGAGTCAACACGCAAAAATCAGTAGTGCTTCTATTCTCCAACAATGAACTAGCAGAAAAAGAAATCAAGAAAGCTATCCCATTTACAGTAGTCATAAAAACCAAAAAACAAACAACAAAATACTTAGGAATAAATTTAACCAAGGTGAAAGATCTCTACAATGAAAACTGCAAATCACTGCTGAAAGAAATTAAAGAGGATGTAAAAAAGATGGAAAGACATTCCATACTCTTGGATTTGAAGAATTAACATTGTGAAAATGTCCATACTATACAAAGCAATCTACAGATTCAATGCAATCCCCACCAAAATACCAATGACATTCTTCACAGAAATAGAAAAACAATCTTTTTTTTTCCTTTTTGTCTTTTTTTGTGACCGGCAATGGGATCGCAACCCTCGGTGTTGCACCCGCACCTCGCTCAGCCAGTGAGCCGCCGGTCTGTGTGTGGGATCCGAACCCTCAGCGGGAGCGCCGCCCTGCTCCCAAGCGGTGCACTGTAGCAGTGTGCCACCGGGCCAGCCCTAGAAAAACAATCTTAACATTCATATGGAACAATAAAAGACTCCAAATAGCCAAAGAAATTCTGAGTGTGTGTGTGGGGGAAAGCCAGAGACATAACACTATCTGACTTCAAATTATACTACAAAATGATAGTAACCAAAACTGCATGGTACTTGCATAAAAATAAACACTTGGACCAATGGAACCAGATAGAGAACCCAGAAATCAACCCACATACTTACAGCCAACAGATCTTTTACAAAGGCAACAAAAACATACATTGGGGAAAAGACTGCCTCTTCAATAAATGGTGCTGGGAAATTGGATATCCATATGCAGAAGAATGAAACTGGATCTGCTCTTCTTGCTATATACTAAAATCAACTCAAAATGTATTAAAGACTTAAGTATAAGACCTGAAACTACAAAACTCCTAAAGGAAAACACAGAGGAAACATGTCAGGAGGTAGAACTGGGCAAAGACTTTATGAATAAGACCCCAAAAGCACAAGCAACAAAACTAAAAATAAATAAATGGGATTATATCAAACTAAGAAGCTTGTGCAGGGCAAAGGAAGTAATTAACAGAATGGAAAGACAACCTAAAGAATGGGAGAATATATTTGCAAACTCTACATCTGATAAGGGATTAATGTCTGGATTATCCAAACTAAATGCCTGACAAGGGATTAATATCTGGAATATACAAGGAATATATAAAGCACTACACAGTAAAAAACCACAAATAACCCAATTAAAAATGTGCAAAGGAACCGAACAGACATTTTTTTGGGAGGCCATCCCCTCCACCTCTCCCCCATCCACTGAACAGACATTTTTTGAAGGAAGACATACAAATGGCCAATACGTACCTGAAAAAATGCTCAACATCACTAATTATCAGGGAAATGTGAGTTAAAATCATATTGAGGTATCATCTCAGCCCAGTTAGACTGGCTGTTATCAAAAAGACTGAGAATTACAAAGGCTGGCAAGGATGCGGAGAAAGGGGAATGCTTCTACACTGTTGGTGAGATTGTAAATTAGTGCAGCCACTATGAAAAACAGTATGGAGTTTTCTCAAATAACTACAGATAGATGTACCATACGATCCAGTAATCCCACTTCTGGATATATACCCAAAGGAAGGGAAATCATCATGTTGAAAGGATACCTGCACTCCCATGTTTATCACAACTCTATTTATAATAGCCAAGATACGGAACTAACCTAAATGTCCACCGATGGACGACTGAATTAGGAAAATGTGGTATATACACACAATGGAATACTAATCAGCCATAAAAAAGAATGAAATTCTGCCATTCGCAGCAACATGGATGAGCTTGGAGAAAATTATGTTAAGTGAAATTAGCCGGGCACTGAGGGAAAAATACCTCATTCCCTCACTCATAAGTGGGGGCTAAGAGAGAAAGAAGGAAGGTAAGAAAGACCCCAGTGGGTGTGTTGGACTTGCAGAGGGGCAGAACAGACCTAGGGTTACTGGGTGGGGGCAAGAGGAAGAGGGGATTGGGAAGACATTGGTCCTCAAGACAGGGAGGAAGATAAAAACAAAATGGAGTTATTACTGAAGGGGATATGCTCTGCCATCTTCAGCAGCAAGAGCAGCAGCACACAAGCTCTGGTGGAGCGTTGCCCTGGTTACCCTTTGCAGGCAGCAGCAGAGGCAGCAGCAGAGGCATGTCTTCTGGAATCAGGAAAACACTAGTGTCTTATACTGATGTTTATACTGCATTATGCCGTTTTTTTTCAATCGTGAAAACTGTGATTAAATTTTTATCCCAATGGGGAGCTCTGCTTATAAGTTCAGTTGAGGATTAGACTCTGCAGGAAATTAAAGAGAATTAGAGGGAACACATTAGATAAGTTGATGGGAGACTGAGCCATTTGCCCTCTGGATTTTGACCATGGACCACCCAAAGAAATGGAGTGTGCAAAGAACCAGGTGGGTGATCTCATTTAATCAGGGTTTTGTCTTAGCTGCTTCTTTGCAACCCTGACCACATTGTAAGTAATTAATCACTTGCCATTATTGATATTGTGTTACTCCCCCTCCTCCGCCTCCCTAACACATTCACATGTTGAAACTCTAACCCCCAATGTGACTGTATTTGGAGAGAGGGTGTTAACAGAAGTAATTAAGGTTAAATGAGGTCATGGGTAGGGCCCTAATGCCATAGATTTACTGTCCTTATAAGAAGAAACACAAGAGAGCTGACTCTCTCTCTCTCTCTCTCTCTCTCTCCTCTCTCTCTCAGCATGCACAAAGAAGTGGCCATGTGAGCCCACAGTGAAAAGGTGGCCATCTACAAGCAGGAAGAAAGCCCTCATCAGGAACCAAATTGGCCAGCACCTTGATCTTGAACTTCCCAGCCTCCAGAATTGTGAGAGATAAATTTCTGTTGTTTAAGCCACCCAGTCTGTGGTATTTCATTATAGCAGCCCAAGCAGACTAATATAATTGATTTAAATTATGTCTTCCCCATTAGAAGGCAGAAGCCATGGATCTCTATTTTCCCAATACCACTGGCACCTGGCATGGTGGCTCTCACATGGAAGGCACTCAATAAATATTTGTCAAATGAATGAATGATTAATGAATCAATAACATTGTAGGTATCATTATTCTTATTTTAAAGTGGAGAAAATTGACAGCTATGAAAAGATACTTAATATTCACAATCTAGGGACACAAATTGCATTTTCTTAATCAAAGTGAAGTGAAAGTGGACTAGGCTCAAATAACATCTTCAGGCATAAACTACATTAAGAGCTACTCTAGCTGGTCCAGGAGGAGGAGGGTCATGTTTCACTCTAGCGTCCTCTTTCTGATTGGGCTCAGAGGTCTGCCCAGCCACATCTGGTTTTTCCCTGTGAATCAATGCTATCAGAGTCAGCAGACCGATACAGAGCTTAGAGGAATTTTACTGCCAAAGTCAATGTGGGGACATCAGAGGATGAGTATTTGGCTATCTCCCGAGAGACCTCACAGGGTGGCACTGCCTCTGCCCGGGGTCCAGTCTCTGCCCCGTAGATTTAGAAACCGGATCCATCAGCATGCCAAGCGTGGATTCATCTCTCAGCTTCAACTCTAATTAATTAAGCTCAGAGAACTGATGCATGAAACCAGAACATCAATTTATTGATTCACAAGAGGCCTGGAACTGCCTCTGTGTCTGGAATACTTGTCTCTACATGGCTTGTGCATTCTTCCAGTGAAGACAGAACTCCAAGGAAGGCAAGTTATCAGAAGGTTGCTTGGTGAGCATGGAATCCAAGCAAGAAATGCTAGTTAGATAATTCAAATATTTAATGGCATTAAGCTGGAGAGCCCGATGCTGCCGTTTTTACTGTAGGAATGGCCTTTCCAGCAGCACCAGAATATTTAAAGCCATTGGCTGAGGTGCCATCTCCAGTGGGCATCTCTTAAATGGCCTCTGCTGATGTTCACTGTCACCATGCTCCTGTCTCTGTGCTGTCATGGCTGACCAACCCTGGTTGTCTGCCTCTTTTAAACTTTTTACTTGCGAAGCTTTCAGAACTATACTGTCTCTTTCAGATGACTATACCCATCTTGGCTCTGATCTGTTTCATGTAGTTTTAACGCTTAATTCTCAGAGGATGACCTTGTTTCTTTAACTCACACATACCCGAGAGAGGCCTCACCAAATTCTTCTGTAGCCAAACAGGTAGATGACTCCTTGTAGTTCTGTCTCACTTGATATTTAAGGACAGTTATCAGAGACCCTATGTCCCATCTTTGTACTATGCTCAAATTCTCCATTTGTGGATGATCTTTAACTTAATTACTATTTATTAACTTTCTAGTTGTCTCATTGATTTACTCTTCCTGAGGCACAAGATTGCATGAGGATAGTGCAAATGGCAGGAAGGACAAGTGGAAGAGTGCTTTTCTTTCTACAGTGGTCAGCCCTGATGAAGCCACCTGTAATTTATATACAGTCACCAAAAATTGTCTTGCTTATCTGGCTGTTTTTCAGCCAGCACAAGGCTAACTTATTGCTTGATGATTTAAAAAGCATCTCCCCCTCCCTTTAGTAATACTCTCCAGTGCTGAACACGCTTCTATCTAAATAGTCTAGTGTCTGTTTCTCCACACTGAAATTTTCCCTAATGTACATCTTCAGCCACCATACCACCTTTTCTGGATCTTTACAGTCTTCATAAGTTGCAGTGTGGAATCCACTGTCTTGGCTTGCTCTGCAGTTGTCCCCTGCATGCTACTCCTATCTGGGGAAGACAGTAGAACCTGTGGTGCCAGGAGCATGCTTCCTTTCCTTGTACTTTGCCCTCTGTCTTGGCTGAAACAAGCAGCCTGTGTCCCTGCAACCATAATTTGGACCTACAGAGGTCCTGGGAGGTGCTGAAGTAGGAGTGGCTGAAGACCTGTGGAGCTATTCTGAGAACATTTCATTTAAAGGAAGAATTTTAACCAATGTTTTGAAGGCTTGAGAAAAGAGTCTGCTTTCTAGAAAATTCATACTTTTCTCTTAACACATATAGGATGATCCATGTTTTGATAACATGGATAGACGTGGCAACTGGCTACTAAACTATACTTCGAAAGCTCTCAAGGGGGTCATGGAAACCATAGAATTTTAGAACTCAGAGAAATGAGGGAAAATTTAGTCTCAATCATATTTATTCCATAAACAATTGATTTTCTATTATGTGCCAGGCACCGTGTTAGGGCTTGGAGATACAGACAGTAATAATGGAGTCCTTGCTTTTTATGAGTATGTGATTTTATTTACTTATTTATTTTTTGTCTTTTTCGTGACTGGTAAGGGGATTGCAACCCTTGGCTTGGTGTCACCCGCACCGCGCTCAGCCAGTGAGCGAACTGGCCAGTCCTATATAGGATTTGAACCCGCGGTGGGAGCGTCGCTGCGCTCCCAGTGCCGCACTCTCCCGAGTGCGCCACGGGGCCGGCCCTGAGTATGTGATTTTTTGCAGAGATCACAAAGAAGTGGCTCATGGGCTCAAAGGGCTATTTCAAAACCAGAGATTTTCACTAAAATGTTCACATTTCCAGGCTCTCTTGAAAAATTGGGAGATTCAGTAATTGGAATTTGCATTCTCTATGGCTACTTCATCATTTATATTAAGGATCTGAAAACATTTGTGGCCTGTGCAGTCTCTGTCACAACTATTCAACTCTGCCTTTGTAGCACAAAAGCAGTTATGGAAAATACATAAATGAATGAGTGTGGTCGTGTTCCAATAAAACTTTATTTAGAAAAACAAAATGAAAACCCCCCCCCACTTTATTTAGCAAAAAAGGTGGTGGGCCAGATTTGGCCCTCAGGTCATAGCTTGCCAGCTCCTGATTTGTATTAACAGCTTGGTCCAGGAAGGCATATGCACTCACAATCTCCAGTCTAGTGGGATGAGAAAGCACAGCTGTGCACAGGGGCTGCTGCAGGAGCTTGGGAGGAAGCGTTTGCATCCATCTGGAAAGTTAGACCTAAGGCTTCAGGGAAGAAGGTAAAGCATCAGCTATTTCTATTTTACAGAATAGGACACTGGGGTACAGAGAGATGAAGTGGTTTTCCTGACACCCCATGGAGAATGAGTTGAGAACCTGGATGGAAGGCCAGCTTTGTGGCTCCCCAGAACAGTGCTTTTCCCATCACTTGCCATCCTAGCCTTCTTTATGTGTGGCCTCAAGGACCTGCAGCAGACCCACCCTAGAACTTCTAACCCTATCCTAGCTCTAATCCTACCTCCCATTTTTTTCAGCTCCAGCTGAATCTTTTTAATTTCAGTAATTACTACCCTAGGTATTTGAAATATTTAGAATAGCTTTCTCTGGATGGTTGGTAATAAAGGTTAGTATTTTGCCAAAAGTAACAATTGGATCAATAATCGAAAGGACTTGATTTCATTCACTAAAGATTTCAAAATAAACTTATGAAGGTCACAAGAAGCAATTTTCTAAATTAAGTAATGGCCTACCACTCTGGGGTGTAGTGTTGGTCCTGACAGGGCAGTTGTCTATCTCTGGGGAGCAGAAGAAAAGGCCTTGTTCAGAGCTCTCTTCTCCCTTTTCTTTCTTCAGATCCCCTCCACACTCATGGTGTCAGCCTCTGTCCACCTCTGGAGATTTTAGAGCTTGTATCTCCAGCCCCAATCTCTCTTCTAAACTCCAGAGCTTTGTATCTGTCTCCTAGACACTTGGATGACCCATAGACTCCTCAACCTGATCACTTACCCTCTATTGAGACTGGGACTACACCCAGGTGGTCTCCTAATCAGACACGTGAGAGTGCCTGAGATGCTCTTTCTCTCTTCCTCCCCAGAGCCAAGCACAACGTGGTCACCCCAACAATTTCATGTACCTTTCCCTAACTCCATCTGCCTAGGTTGAGGTCCTCATTATCTCTCACCTGGGCAACTGTACACACCTCCTAATTGGGTTTCCTGTTTTAAACTTTGGTCCCTGCTCATTTGCCAGAGAGGTCTTTCTAAAAGACGATTCTAGTTATGTTTTTCCAGTACTTGAAATCCTTCAGCTACTCCCCACAGCCTTCATGATAAAATTCCTACTCTTAGTTCAAGGCCTGCATTAACTTGATTCAGGACTGATTTTCTCATTCCAGATTTTGGAGCTGGGAGTATGTTTTTATTTCCCTAACAGATTTCTAAGACATGGGAAAACACAGGCATACTGTCATATTGCTTCAAGAAAGTGAAGACCCTAGCCAAGAGAGAAGTTAAGAGCACAGTTTCTCTCATTTCAGAGGTGGGAGTTGGGGGCGGCACACATTGATGGCAAAGAAGGCATTGCCATGAGGCCCAGCCCATGGCTCACTCGGGAGAGTGCAGTGCTGATAACACCAAGGCCATGGGTTCAGATCCTATATAGGGATGGCCGGTTGCTCACTTCGGAGAGCATGGTGCTGACAACACCAAGTCAAGGGTTGAGAGCCCCTTACTGGTCATCTTTTTATTAAAAAAAAAGAAGAAGGCGGCGGCATTGCCATGGCCGGTAAGCTTGTAGTAACCAGTACTTCTTTGTTCAGAACTGCCTCATCAGCAAGTGTTGGTAGGCCCTATAGCTCAGACCAGGAGTGGGTGTAGGGGGAGCGTTTTGTAATGTCAGGCTGTCTTAGACCTTCTCCTTTACAGGGCTGAGTGAAGTCTTAACTTTTTTTGAGAGAGGCTGGACAATCAGCAGCTGAGCTGCTCTAACCCACCCATCCTTTAAAGACAGATACCTAAAACCCAGTCACGTGCTTACGACTCACATTTGGCACTGGAGCCCAAATCCAAACTCTTATGTCATTGCACCAGTCAGCTTTACTCTGAAACCTATAGGCTTCAACTATTTTAAGACTGGTCTGATCATTAGAACTCTCCAGACTCTCCAAGGTTTTATTTGGTATGGAACAAAAGAGACCATTTTTAATGCAAATTTTTCTAAAAGTGAAAGGCAAAGTCACTGGCTTAGGGTAAGAAGGTCTGAGTTTTAAAATTGGCAGTCACTGGCTAGATGTGTGAGATTTCATTTATTCAATCATTTAATGAATATACTGAGTAGCTGCCAGAGGCCAGGTGCCACTGTAAGCACCAGGGAGATACAAAACCAAGTGAGACATGGATCCTTAGTGAGAAGGGGGTGGGGAGAGAACAAAACAGACATTATAAATGACCAAAATATAGTGTGATACTGAAAGAACATACACTGTATCATTCCATTGATATAAAATCAAAACCAGGCAAAAGTGATGTATGGTATTAGAGTCAGGGTAGTTTTTCCTTGGAGGGAGGAAGGGACTATGAGGCAGCCTTCTTGAGGGCAGTGGTCTACTTCTACAGTGTGTGCTGGTTGCACAAGTGTGTTCAATTTGTGATTATTTCTTGAGATACTCAATAAATAAGTGTGCACACACATAATTTATATGCTCTGCCATGTGTATGCTATCCTTCAATTAAGTCTTTTAAAAATAAGAATAGACATGAAGAGAACTTTTTATAGGAATAGGAAATTATACTCATTTAGCTGTCATTATATATAAGGTGCTATGTAACCTAAAAATGTTCATGAAAATGGAATTAAAAGATAAAAACAAAAAATATAAACTCTATTTCTCAGTATAAGCTCCATCAAGTTCAAGACACCTTTATAAACAGTGGTATCAGCCATTTAGTCCATCCCTAAGAACTGAGGGTCCTGGGAATTTAACTGTGTCTATGCAGTGTTTTTATATTCTCAACTGAAGAAAAATGGGTGCCCTGTAAAGATTTTTTGAGATTAGGAAACAAACAAAAAGTCAGAAAGAGCCAAATCAGAGCCGTAAGGTGGATGCCTAATGATTTCCCATCAAAACCTTCATAAAATTGCTCCTATTTGAGGAGAGGAATAAGCAGAAGCATTGTTGTGGTGGAGAAGAACTGTCTGGTAAAGGTTTCCTGGGCATTTTTCTGCTACAGCTTTAGTTATCTTTCTCCAAACACTCTCATAATAAGCATATGCTATCATTCTTTGGCCTACCAGAAAGTCAACAAGCAAAATGCCTTGAGCTTCCCCAAAAACTGTTGCCATGACCTTTGCTCTTGACCAGTTCACTTTTGCTTTGACTGGACCACTTCCAACTCTTGGTAGCCATGGCTTTGATTGTGCTTTGTCTCCAGGATTGTACTAGTGAAGCCGTGTTCCATCTCCTGTTACAATTCTTCAAAAAAATGCTTCAGGATCTTGATACCACTTGTTCAAAATTTCATTGAAAGCTTTGCTCTTGTCTGCAGCTGATCTGGGTGCAACAATTTTGGCACCCATAAGCAGAAAGTTTGCTCAACTTTAATATTTCAGTCAGAATTGTGTAAGCTGAACCAAATGAGATGTCTATGGTGCTGACTATTGTTTCTGCTGCTAATCATTGGTCTTCTTTGATTAGGGTATGAGCAAGATTAATTTTTTCCTTGCAAATTAATGAGGATGGTCTGCTGCTGTGGGCTTCATGTTCAACATTATCTTGTCCCTTCCTAAAACAAGTTATCCATTTGTAAACTGCTGAGTTGAGACATTGTCTCCATAAACTTTTCATTAACTGTTAATGAAGTCACCATTCTTTCACCCAAGCTTCACTATAAATTTGATGTTTGTTCTTGCTTCATTTTTAACAGAATTCATGTTAGTGTGATGGGGCTCTTTTCAAAGTGATGCCTTCTTAGTGCCACAAACTAGATCCCGTTCAGACATTTTATAACAAGTTAGTACAAATTTATTTTGGTGCAAAAAATTTTGAAGCTCATGTATAGTTTTTTCAAGGGATTTTCTGTGATATTTTTGAAGACCTTCCCTCCTATATTTAATGTGATCCATAATGTGGGACATTTCACAAGATAACTCAGTGGGATATGTCAAAATGTTAATATCAAGAAAAAATGGGTGAATTGTTCTATCAAAAAGTCATTACAATGAAATAAATATGAAGCATAAAACTTGATTGAATCTAGGTTAAAGATAAAAATGCAGCTATATAAGTATTTTTGGGAAAAGGGGAAATTTGAGTTTGGACTTGTTATTAAGTGATATTATGGAACAATTGCTAATTTCATTTGGTGTAATAATGGTATTGTGGTTGCGGAAGCAACTGTCTGTGCCTCAGAGATGTAGGCAGGTATTTAGGATGGAAGAGTTATCATGTCTGAAACTCACTTTCAAATAATTCAGCAAAAAAAAGTGTGTCTTTGTCTATCTTTCTATGGAAAGAGAAGCAAATGTAGCAAAATATTAACAGTGTTGAACCTAGGTGGAGAGTAAATAAGTGGTTATTTTACTATTCTTTCAACTTTTCTGTATGTTTGAAATTTTTCATAATAGAAAGTTAGAAAAAAGAATGTAATGTAATAAAGGGTTTGTAAACATAAATTGTGAAAATAAAAATTCAGTAATCGTTTACTAAAAAGTAAAACTTGAGAAACTAGGAAATAATTCTCACTTGGAAAGTTGGGTAATTTCCTAACCTCCCCAGTTTTCTGTTTCCATGTTAAATCATGAGGTAGAGTTGGATTAGGAAAATCTTTAATGCCTATTGAGCTCTAATATCCTAGGGTTTAGGTGTAAAGTATAAATGTGCTCAATTTTTGTGTTACTCTCCCTTCTTAGGAAAAGACATACATCTCAGTTATGGCCAAAAAACCTCATCAATTTGATAAATCATCCATTAATATCACTGTGTTTTCTGCACATCTTTTTACTGATGTTTAATTGCTGAGTTTTAGTTCTTGGAGTGCACGCTTAATGACTAAAGAATAAATGAATTATAAATTAATTGAATAACTGGCCAACCAGCAAGCATTTATTAAACAAGTGCTTTAAAACAATTTCTTAGATGCTGCAGTAGCACAAAAGAAAGAGGACATCATCTCTGCCTCAGGGAACTTAATGTTTTGGGGAAGAACCAAGTGGCATACACAGAGCAGTCAAGGAACAACCCAGGACCTTGTAGTCTGCTAGGATTTCTGAAAACAGAAAGAGAATTGACTGTGACTTGGCTAGGAGAAGCCTGTGAGGAGCTGGTGTGAAGAAAAATGAGCAACACATTTCATTCCTGTCACCAGTATTTGATTTATGTACTTGTCCTTGATTATGTTTTTTCGATTTCTCTTATCAAAGTTTGAATCTCTTAAAAAGCAGGACGGTGGGCAGGGCAGCAGAGGATGTAAATTGGAAGGGAAGTCAGGTAGGGCAAGAGTTTAGGCAGGAGCTACAGGTAAAGTGATGGTTCGTAGGTGAATGTCAGATGCAATGGGTAACTGGCAGTGGATGACCCAGGCAGGAGCATGGATGAAATGTTAGAAGTAGCTGTTAAGAAGTTGTTCCTGGAGCTCGGGCAGCATCAAGACAAGAGGTACATTTAGCTGTTTTAGGTCCACTGAAGGTCAGGATCTGAGTCAAGCACCAAGGTTAACTCCCAGGGAAGCCAAGTGTTCCTGAAAGGAAACGTTTCTTGGTCTTAATTATCAGGGCTTGCTAAGTAAAGTCTAGTTCCTCTGTGTCAGGGGCTGTGTCCTCGTCCGTGTCTGTGGGTAGTGCTGTGAGCTTCCAGCATTCATAGCTTCGTCAGCTCCACCTGCCCTCTTTCCCCTGTAAGATAACAGGACTCTCAGAATCTTCTTTCTCATCAGGAATTTGGGTTTTGGAATGGGTCTCTGGACTGGACTTTGACACTCTAAGTGTTTGTAGACTATTTTGATAGAGGTGGTGATTATGATGTTAGAAAAGTGGGGCCAATTTTTCTTAGAATGTTGTCATATTGAATAATCCATTCTCCCACTTCGATGGATTAAGGGGATTTTTAAAAAGGCAAATACTATTTCTACCAATGAGATATCTTAAAAGGTAGAATTAAAGCAAAATTAACGTTCATGAAATTCCTATTTAAATATAGTTATTATTATAACGTTTCTCCTACATATACCTTCTCCCCACCTCCCCTGCCTCCCCCCGCCGTGGAGAATTCATGGTGACTAATTGATTCAGTACCACAGGGTCAGATCTTAGAGAAGGGTGAGGCTGCGTCTTTAAGGGCAGTAGAGATAATTTGCCTCCAAGATATTCTATTCTCAGGCCACCAAAATCAAAGGAGTTGGCATAGACACCTCCCCACTAAGGTAATTATCTCCTCATTTATGTCTGGTAAGCTCAGGCCATGTTTGCTCTCGGAGTGATGATTTGAAACATTAACGTTCTACAGAATCTGTTCTGAACTGGAAGAAAAAGAGATGTTTTATCTCTAGAATCTTTGATCTAGGTGGCATATATATTTACCAGGTATGTCTTTTGGTACACAAATGCAAATTAATACCCTCAGCTACTCGTTGAAAACCATTTTTTCTTTCTTGGCTGTCTTATTATGTTGGGAAAATTCTCCATTCTTTTTCAAATTAATTTTATTATTTTTCTAATTATAAGAGTGACATATATTCATTGTAACCAGAGAGATCGTGTTAAAATCCACAGAGAAAACCGTAATAATCCCTGGCTCCCCCAACTCTCTCTCTTCCCATCCTTCCTTCCTCCATGATCTCCTCCCCCACCCCCCACCCCCCCATGCGTATGCACACACGGGTCAGAAGTGGCTGCAGGGATGGAATCTTCTTTGCTAGAGTGAGGAAATAAGATGAAACAAGTCACCCTGCAATTTCTGCCTCCATGGATTTCAACGTCTTCCATTCATGTTTTGTCTAGCTTTTTCAGTATTGAATTAACAATCCTGAGAACATATTACCTTAAAAATGTAAAAGTAGAGCCAAAGAGGTGAAAGCTCCTGCCTCTGCATCAGACCAGAGCAGGCTGCATCCACAGGCTGTAGCCCTGCCAGTTCTCACCAGACTGGGGCAGGTGGGCAATGACTCACCAGGATTTCAGCATTTTTTAAGTGCAAAATAGAAACAAATATTTGTTTCTATTTCCAGAGCAATAGAAAACCAGGAGAAGTCTGTATTCTGACCAAATGCCTGGGACCTACCACTTTGTAAATTAGCTGAGCAGCCCAGTCTAAGGTGAACCAGCTGAGAGCAGTGTGAGGTGCAGAGGCGGTAATCAAGGATCCCACAAGGATTCTGTAAGCGTGGCTCCCAGGCTAACATATATAATAGTTCGTAGGCCCTGGCAGGCATGCTTTCTGATTACGGGGAAATCATCCAATTTGGCTATGGTTTTGCATACCCAAAGGGGCTAGGTTGCAAAGTCAACTGGAGCAATTTAGTGTCTAATGGCAAAGCTTCTTAATCATGTAATAAAAGCTGGAGTTTGCTGACTGGGGAGACTTCCCCAGAGCATAGACCCTCAAGGGCTGCTTCAGTGACACTCAATGGGAAATCAGTCAAGTGGGAAACCTGCGGGATACACAGCTCGAATGACCCACCCAGTTTGCCAGTTTTAAAAATACAGATGTTAGGGCCGGCCTGTGGCTCACTCGGGAGAGTGCAGTGCTAATAACACCAAGGCCCGGGGTTCGGATCCCACATAGGGATGGCTGGTTTGCTCACTGGCTGAGCGTGGTGCTGACAACACCAAGTCAAGGGTTAAGATCCCCTTACCGGTCATCTTTAAAAAAAAAAAAAAATACAGATGTTAGCCTTTGCACTATGTATTTTTGACTGCATTTAATTTGTCCTTCTTTTTACCACATGATTCTTTTTTGTCTTTCTAGTGTATTATTTAGCTAATATTATTATTCGCTTATTTTGTGTTTTAAATGACTGATTTTTAATCTTTCATATTTTATGTTATTTATTCTTAGTGTTTATTCTGCTTCTTAACCTTTTTTCTTCTACTTTATCTTACTGTCATGATAATGAGATAATTTTGGTTTTGAAAAGCTCTCTTTACTACTTTTATTTATTTCCATCTAATGTTTTACCTGGCTTTGACCAAAACTATGGAATGGGACAGAGAAGTGGAGCCACACATGGGAGGATTGTAGAGAGGGCCCTTGGCCAAACACAAGAAGAGGGAACCTTTTTCCTTGAAGAGGCCTTTTCAGCAATTCCCAACTTATTCACACATTTTTTTCAAAGTTGGATTTCCTCTCACCAAACCGTTTGACTTTGTTATGCAGTAGATTCTCAGGCCTAGGAAATAATATTGACATCTCCCATTGACATATCTGAACCACTGGCATTTCCTGCAGCATCTTGCTTCATGGTCAGGCTGGGTGGGGTGGGAGGTAAAGGGGGAGGACACTGGGAAGGAAGTCCACAGAGCAGTGGGAGGAAGGTTTGGTGGGACTGGAACAGTCATATCTGGCAATTAGTTAAGGAAGAAATCATGTCTGTAACCCTTCAGCTAACTGTACAGTGAGACTGTGAATTCGTTCATAATTAAAGCTGGCAAGAGAGTTCTTATAGGAGGCAATGACATAGAGTGAAAACCAAAAGCCTAAGCCAGCACAGGAGCTTATGTAATGAGTCCTGTGCCACTGCACACCTCATGCAGAATGATAAAGACAAGACGATCCTGCTGAGGCCTGTTGGGTAACCCAGGTTGTCCCCACCCTGAGTAAGGGTTTCTTCTAAATGGCAGAATCAACCCCAGCATCCCCTTTGGGGGAAGACAGGTCCTCTCCAAAAAATGATAGGAGATGGTCCCCAGCCCAGCAGCAGAGGGAGCTGTCATCCATGGCTGGGTCTTGACAAACAGCCCGGGCTTCGAGCTGAAAATAGATGAATGGATTCTGTAAACCAGATTACCCAGCTCTATAACATTCCCTGTTGTCATTCCCCCCAGATACCTCCCAAGGCCGTAGTAAAATACTATGAAATGTTTCGTCTGTGACTTGTGCTATTGAAGCTGTGTTTCTGTAAGTAGGTCTGTAGATGTGTTCTTGAGGAAATGAGTGTTCCATGAGAACGTTTACATTTTGTGTTTTTGTTTTGAAGATTATCCTAAAGAAATAAAATTAAAATACACTACCACATTATTTCAGTGCTTAAGGCTGAGTTTGGTGCCAACTGGAGAACAAATAAAACCATGGCATGTTAGGGGAATACAGATTTTGCAGTAAGTTTGAATAGAGAAAGATGGTGAAAAATTGATCAGTTTCCTGGCCTGAAGGTAGTACAGGCATCCTCGGTTCAAAAAACCCTCTGTCATAACAGTGGCATATCACGTCGAGAGTAGAGTTATTGTGAGACATGAAAACTTGAATTTCTGTTCAATAGCAGGAAAAAAAAAATAAGGTAATTTTTATTCAAAAGTATATTTAATGTTTGCCTTCACTATTGTTTTTCATTATAATGTATTTATTGGGATGCACTATTAAATTTAATCAGTCCCTCAAACTAATAGGTCTGTATTTAAAACAAGTTTATTACCAAAAAGGGTAAATTCTATGATGACATGACTCAGGTGAGGATCCTAATATTGTTCAAAGTCAAAAGAATCAAGTGAACAGAAAGTGAAGCATAAAATATGCAAATAGTAAGTCTATTAAGCTCAACATCAGCCATTTAGTTCCAGCAAAACATCATCCATCACATTGATGTTTTAAATTTGAACTCTAGTGGTTTTGTAGGTTTGTTTTTAACTTGTAGCTTTGTTGAGTTTTAAAGTAATTTAAAAGCTATATGTGTTGGAAATTTATACCTAGTTTTATCTTTGTTCATTTTAAAGTAACATAATAAAAATAATGTAGGTCAGCGGTAAGAGTTTATGGAATTGTTTTTAAGTTATCCAAACATTATTCAAGCTTAGGGAATCTGTTATAGAGAATTAATGGCAGGTTCTTATGGTCTCTTTCTGACCAAGGTTAAAGGGGTCATAGCATCTGATGCTAGGGTTGGGATGAAAGAGGCAATTTATGAGAGACAAGGGAAGAAATCAGGGATGAATTAGATATTTGTGGACTAATTCATCCTCTCCATGTGCCTAATTTCTTCTCAGTCACATTTTGGTGAATTTTATTTTATTAAAGAAGGTGATTGTTTCCTTAAGTCTTATAGGACATCTGAGTTCTAAGAAAATAGGAGAGAGTTCTAAGTGTTGACACAACTGAATAGAGTAAAGGTGGATATTGGGATAAACGTAGAAAACTAGAAATTTAGGTTTATGGCGATGAGATGAAAAGTTATGTGCATCTGGAACAAATGTGTGTGTGTGTGTGTGTGTGTGTGTGTGTGTGTATTCATGGTGAAGGTCCCAAGACATTTGCCCACCGGTGTTTGTGAGCTGGTGGGTGAGCTGTCTGGCTGAGTGGCATCACCCATGCCCCAGATCTCTTTCTCCAGAAGGGTTTGGCTGAGGGTGTGCCTGGGTTCTTTCTGATGTAAGTCCAGATGTATTCTGGGGTTTTCCTGAGGGTTGGCAACAAGCTCGCACAACTGCTTTTCAGAATGGTTTCTTTCCTTTGCAATCAAGTGTTGTCATGACCACAGTGCTAGTGGGAGTCCTGCAATCCTTCTGCCACATCTTCCACCATTTATTTCAGTCTGTATGTTGGTTGTTTGAACATGTATGGCATGGAGGACTGGGTTTTGGTCAGGGTTTATCTGGGAAGGGTGAAAGACAAAGTGAATCCACATGACAGATTTTATGGGAGAGAGAATGCCAGGGATTAATGGCATTTGTGGTTATATGGGTCCTCAGGAAGCCACTTTCCAAGTTTATGAATGAGTGGATATTATATTTATGTAGAAGAAGAGCATTTGCTCTCTTCAGTGCTTGGTGCTGATCAGTGAACGTCACGGTGTGCCACAGGATGTCTGACTGATGCTGTGAGCTGCCTGTAGTTCCTCTGTGTACAGGTCAGCTGCTGGGTGGTAGTTCCCTGATACGTATACAGAAACATACCACAGATGATGTGAAATGGACTCTTGTGGATGCAGTAATTGGGTGATAGTACAGGTTTGGTGTTATTTCAATGGGCAGCAGCAGTAGTACAGGTCTAGGACCTGTTCAATGCATTCTCTCTGACCCTAACTGCGAGTGATGGGTGGAAAATGGGTGAATTGGAAAATGGAGAGGCTTTGAATAGTATGTTCTAGAATAAGAATACAAATTGGGATCTGAGGTTTTCCTATTTTATGTTTTTATGACGACCTGCAGTTTTGTTACTTGTAATAGTCTGTAATGACATATTATAGCATTTATTTGATTAATGCCTGTCATGTATTCTGTATATTAAGCTATATAAGGCCAGGGATTGTATCTACTTTTTCTTACCCGTGGATCCCAATGTCTACTACAGCTTCTGAGACAGTGGGTTTTCAACAAATTCTTTAAGACTGACTGACTGACTACTCGTCCTGGTTATAAGTAATCTCATAGTAATCTATTGCTGCATAACAAATTACCTTAATATTTAGCAGCTTAAAACAACACACATTTATTACCTCACAGTTTATGTGGGTCAGGAATTTGGGAGTGGTTTAGCTGGGTGGTTGTGGCTTAGCTGGGTGGTTCTGGCTCAGGTCTCCTGATGAGATTGTAGCTAAGATATTAGTCAGGCTGCAGCCAGCTGAAGGCTTGACTAGGGTTGGAGGATACATTTTTTAGATGGCTCATTCACGTGGCTGTTTGCAGAAGGTTTTGGTTCCTTTGCTGGCAGTGGGCAGGAGGCCTCAGTTTTAACCACATGTGTGTCTCCATAGGGCTGTTTGAGTATCCTTCTGTGGGATAAGTGGGGGAGGAGGAGGAGAGAATAGAAGGAAGCAGCAACATCTTTTAAAAAAATAGGCTCCTTTTCCTCCACTTTTAAAATTGAGATATAATTTTCACACCATAAAATTTACCCTTTTAAAATGTACAATTCAGTGTTTTAGGATATTCATAAGATTGTGCAACCATCACCACTGTCTAATTCTAGAATACTTTCATTACACCCAAAAGAAATCCCATACTATTAGTAGTCACTTCCTATTCCTCCTGTACCTCCTGAACCTGGCAACCACTGTCGTGCTCTTTCACCTGCCCGTAATCCTGCCAACTGGGCTAATTGTAGTGCTAGGCTAATGTCGGAATCCTGCCAATGACTCCAATTGTCGTGCTAGAATAATGTCAGCATCCTGCACCGACTGGGCCAATTGTCGAGCTAAGGCTGGGTCTGGAGCTCACAGACCCCTCAAGCTCATTCACAGACTGGGTCACAAACCCTTCACATGCCAGGCTGGGTCCCCAGACCCCTCACACACAGATCTAGCTAGGTAACTGGCAAACAGGTCCTTGGAAGCTGGAGGTTGGAAAGCATGGCTGTGCAGCAGGTGCCAGCCAAACTGGGGTGCTGCCCATGTGTACTAACTCCACCCACACACAATTTGTTTACTGAACCACCCCTAACCGGCCCTGAGGCGAGGTGATCCTTATTAAATTATTCTGTTTTCCCAACAACGACTAATCTACTTTCTTTCACTACTGATTTGCCTATTCTGGACATTTCATATAAATGGAGTTATACAATATGTGGCTTTTTTGTCTGGCTCCTTTCACTTAGTATGTTTTCAAGGTTCATCCATGTTGCAGCATGTACAGTACTTAATTACTTTTTATGTCCAACCAATATTCCTTGTATGAATTGATCACATTTTATCTATCCATTTTGTCAGTTGTGAACATTTGGGTTGTTTCCACTTTTTGGATCTTATGAGTAATACTACTATGAGCATTAGTGTACAAGTTTTTGTGTGGACATATATCTTCAACTATCAAACTGTTTTCCAAAGTGACTGCACAATTTACATTCTGACCTGCAATGCATGAAGGTTTCAATTTCTCCACATCTTTTTCAACGCTTGCTATTGTCTTTTTTTTATTATAGCCATCCTAGTGGAAAGCAGTGTTCCACTGTCATTTTATTTTTATTTTTATTTTATTTTTTATTTTTTTTCCCTTTTTTGTCGTTTTTACTGACCGGTAATGGGATCGCAACCCTCAGTGTCACATCTGTACCGGGGACCAGCAATGGGATCGCAACCCTCGGTGTTGCGCCCGCACCGTGCTCAACCAGTGAGCGGGAACTGGTCTCCACATGGGATCTGAACCCTCGGCGGGAGCGCCGATGCGCTCCCAAGCAGCGCACTCTCCAGTGCGCCACTGGGCTGGCCCTCCACTGTCATTTTAATTTGTATTTCTATTTTCCTAATGAGTAATAATGCTGAGCATCTTTTCATGTGTGTATTGGCCACATTTGTATATCTTCTTTGGAGAAATGTCTATTCAGATCGTTTGCCTATTTTTAAATTGATTTATTTCTCTTTCTATTATTTAGTTGTAAATGTTGTTTATATAATCTAGGTACAAGTCTATTATCTATTATATGATTTACAAATATTGTGTCTTTTCACTTTCTTGATAGTATCCTCTGAAGCACAAATTTAAAAATTTTGATCAAATCTAATTTATTTTTTCTTTTGTTGCTCATGTTTTTGATGTCATATCTAAGAATTCTTTGCCAATCTAAGGTCATTCAGATTTATCCCTGTTTTCTTCTGAAAGTTTTATAGATTTTGCTCTTACATTTAGGTCTTTGGTACATTTTGAGTTAATTTTTGTATATGGTGTGAGGTAGGGGCCCAACTTTATTCCTTTGTATGTGGCTATCCAGTTGTCTTAGCACAATTTATTGAAAAGACTATTCTTTCTCCATATAATTGTCTGGTGCCCCTGTTCAAAGCCAACTGACCCATAACTATATGGGTTCATTTCCAGACTTTTAATTCTATTTCATTGACTTAAATGTCTATCCTTATGCCAGTACCATTCAGTCTTGGTATAAACTATAGCTTTGTAGTAATTTTTGAAATTAGAGTAGGTGAGTCCTCCAACTTTGTTCTTCCTTTTCAAAAAGTTTTTGGCTTTTTTAGGTCCCTTGCATTTCTATACGAATTTTAGGATCAGATTATCAATTTCTGCAAAAATAGCCATGTTGGATTTTGATAAGGATTGAATTGAATCTGTAGATTAATTTGGAGAGTACTGCTATCTTAACAAATATTAAGACTTCCAATGAATAAACATGGTATGTTTCCCCATTTATTTAGGTATACTTTAATTTCCTTCAGTGATGTTTTATAGTTTTTAGAGTACAAATCTTGTTCTTCTTTTGTAAATTTATTCCTAAGTATTATATTCTTTTTGGTGTGATTATAAATGGAATTTTTAAAAAACATTATTTTTGTATTGTTCATTGCTATTGCATAAAACACAATTGATTTCTGTATATTGATTTTATATCCTGCAACCTTGCTGAAATCTTTTATTAGCTCTGGTAGTCTTTTTGTGCCATGCCTTTTATGATGTAGCCTTGGATATTACACAATATCACTTCTGCTATATTCTATTCATTAGAAGTGATCACTAAGTCCAGTGCACACTTAAGAGGAAGGGATTTAGGCACCACTTCTTGAATTAGGAGTGTCAAAGACTTTATGGACATATTGTAAAACTATGTGTGACATGATACCAAATTGCTATTCCAGCTCTTATTCCTAATATTTCCTGGAGTTTCATCTTAGTCCTACTCCAGAAGGTAAGGGTTGTTGGGGTTGGTGAGGGAGTGAAGCAGCATTCTCATACAAGCAGCACGGAAAGGCTTCTTACTACCAGCTTGAATTAGGGGCAAGACCGATCTGAATCAGGTCTCCCAACCTTATGGAAAATTACTGAATTGTATAAAAAGGACGAACAAAATAAAACAATACAAATCAACCTCTAAAAGTAAAGCTAGTGGGAAGTCCAGGCTTATTCATGGTAGGCATGGACTTTCTACTTATTTATAGATTCCTTTCCTCCTTCCCCATTCTCTCTCTCGCTCTCTTTCTGTCTCTCTGTCTGGAAAAGCACTTAAAATGTTTAAAGGCCACTAGGACAAAGGCTGCCCCTACATCCTTAAACTCATCCTCAGGTCTTCCCAATGACTGCATGCTTCAAGCTTTCCTCTCCCCAGAACTTTGTAGTAGCCTGACTGTATTCCTTAAAGAATGGGGCTGGTATTGTTTCAGCAGCACTGATCCTTGCATGCTTCACCAAATAGCTACGTTATATTGACAGGCAGGCAGAAGTTCCAGTTCTTCCTCAGGTGGTAAACCTTCATCCTGCTCTTCCCAAAGTGATGGGATGATATCTGTGAAAAATGATCTTGTGCTGGTGCGTACTGTAGGAATGTAGGGACCCCGTGGGCGCCTGAACAAAGGACACACCCTGGCAATATGGCGCCCTTCCTGGTTCTTCTCCACAGTAAACAAGCCCGTCGGTGCCAAAACCCAAGCCCACCCGCGCCAAACCTCAGCCAGTCACAGGTCAAGGCTCACCTCCTACCCAGCCCCGTCCAATCAGCTACCGCCCCGTCCACCCCCTATCCAACCCCGGAATGCAGCTCCCTATAAATGTACACGCAGTCCTTGAATAAAGCGCAACTTCTCTGGCGAACTGTCAGCTCGAGTACTGTCGCCTTATCAGCTCGGGTCCATCCGCCCTTTCACGTACCACCAGCATTGTCTCAACCTCTTGTGGCTTCCAGTGGCCATGGCTTGGTTCATGTGGCCCTGAAGTTTCTTGGCTTATCTTAGTCTAGATGGCATGCCCATTATGGGGTGAAAGAGCATGTATAGGCATTCTACATGAAAAATTTCAAAATTAAACTTGAAAAACAATCATAATACCTTCAAGATAAAAATATATAATCATAATATTCTTCAGGAATTAGATTTAATATAAAAAGTGCTTCTGATTGCAAGCAATGGTGGGACAATAAATACTATTTAACTATGTTTATTGGCTACAGAATTCCATACGTCAGTAAAATTAATAAACTGAAATGCCCTAGTAACTTACATTTATACCAGGGCACTTCAAAAAATTCATGGAAAGATTTGTATTATCTTTTATTTTCCATGAACTTTTTGAAGTATCTGTGTATATTAAAATGCTTTAATTCCCAGGCTTTCCTCTCATTTGAGCACTTCCTAAAGGCTACATATATCTCACAATCATTCCATCACTTCCTGAGAGTAAGAAAAGCCAGTCCTCTAGACCACTGAACTAAAAAGGAATCTACTGGAGATAATTTAGGATAGCATTTGGTCCTTCATGTTGCTACTCCTGGAGGCTCATAAACTATTCCAAAGACAACAAGCTTCCACAGATTAGAGTGCAGGGCAAGTGAAGTGCTGATGTTCTGACAAGTGCACCTCTGTCTGTTGTCCATGTAGAGAAAAAGACAAAACAAATAAGAGGAAATAATCCAAAGGTGTAATTACTAGTATCAATCTATTTTCAGATTTTTTAAAGTGATAAAAGATATTTGTTTTTCTTACATGCTTTTAACTTTCCCTTCCATTGAATAACACAAAGTAAGTATGCAAACAATTAATTGCTCAAGGCAGTGGTTTTACAGTTTGAGGGGAGGACAGAACCCTTTATAGAAATTACTAGAAACTCTTAATGGGCATTTTTAAATAATGTTTTTTTCCCCAGGTTCTGACATGCCTCCTTAGGAGATGTCAATTCAGGTGAGCCCCCGTTAGTGAATCATTTATTCAGTAAATATCTACTGAGCATCTACTAAATGCCAGGCACTGTCATACAGAGTAGAGATTCAGGGCCGGCCCGGTGGCGCACTGCTACAGTGTGCCGCTTGGGAAGCACGGCGGCGCTCCTGCCGAGGGTTCGGATCCCACATACAGACTGGCCGCTCACTGGCTGAGCGAGGAGCGGGGGCAACGCCGAGGGTTGCGATCCCGCTGCCGGTCCTGGTCCGGTACGGGCGCGACACTGAGGGTTGTGATCCAATGCCGGTCAGGAAAAAAAGACAAAAAGACAGAGTAGAGATTCAATGAACAAAATCAGACAGGGACACTGACCTAAGGGAGATTACAGTCTGGGAAGGTGGGGGAGGGGACGAAACAAACATTGGTCATATAGTCACACAGGTAAACACAGGATTGTAATCTATGATCAGTACTATAGAAGGACAGGTCCTCAGTGATATGAGCGATTTAATCTCAACTGTGGGAAGATGGGTTGGTGGAGGAGGGCTTCCACAAGGAAGAAAGGTGGCAATAGCTCTCCTGGTAAATTTGCAGAACAGCTGAAGACAACACCTGTGTGGTAAAGTGCAAAGAGGAGGGGGAGGTGGTATGCAGCAGAGCTAGAGAGGTTGGAAGGAGCTCAATTTTGAAGAGCCTTCCAGACTGCATTGAGTCTGTATTATTTCAATCCAAGTTGGGTAAAAGGATTAGGAACTACTGCCTAAACAATTTCTTTAAACACTGGATTGACTAAGAGTAAACATTTCCTTTGTGTCTTTTGTTTTGTTACCAGAGGTGAGGGTCTTGGGAGGTCAGATACCTGACCTCAACCTTGTCCCCTTCCAGGTTCTTGACTCTGCCACAGGAAAGAATTCAAGAGGAGATTCAAAGCAGAAAACAAGAACAAGTTTAATGAAAAGAGTAAGGAAAACACACTTCACAGGCAAAGCGCGGGCCAGCTCAAGAGTGAGTGGCGGACCTGCTTTTGTCCTGGATTCCCCCTTTTATAGTTGGCAATCTATACGTATTCATGCTATCTATGAATATTCAACTAAAGGGGTGGCTCCTGGTTATGTAACTCATAGCCTTGCACACGCTCTACTTGTTTTTTTTGGCACCTGTGCAGTGGTCAAATTCCAGCATATACACTGAATATACTCAAAATATACTCAGTGCTCTCTAGTGCCTCCAGTGGAGGGTCATTCAAGTCCAAACTCTTTTTTTTTAATTGCACATGCAGGACCACTGAAATTGATCAAGCCTCCCTCCTGCCATCTCTATCTTCCTCTGTCATGCTTGAACATGCAACAGGCAACAGTTACTCTCTTCTAGCTCAGGGCTCAGAGGAGGGGCCTGAGACCCTGGGGAGTGGTTTGAAATTCAGAGGAGTGGCTTGAGACCCAGACTCAGGGAAACTGAGCACCTCTTATCTCAGTTTCTCCCTTTTATTTTTCTCAATAGCCTTTCCCCTTCTGATGCATTGACTTTTAAGTGCTTAAGCAATTCCTGCATCCCAAGGTTTCTATGGCCAAGCTCATGATATTTCATTCTTTTTCTTTACTTTTTTATTCTAAACAGTCCTGTGGATTTTTCTTGCTTTAGCAGGCCCTCTGTTTTCCCCATGATTTATTTAACTATTGACTCTCCAAATATGTGTGTGTGTATACATATACGTACACACAAACACACACACAGAGGTACTTCAAAAAGTCCATGGAGAAATAGAATTAAAAGATATCATGAGGCTGGCTGGTTAGCTCATCCTGTTACAGTGTGGTGTTACACCACCAATGTCAAGGGTTCAGATTCCTGAACCAGCCACCCACCAAAGGAAAAAAAAAAGATAGTTTGAATTTTTCCATGAATTTTTTGAAGTACCCTCATATACACACACACACACACACACACACACACACTTGTATACACACACACACATGCATATGTGCAAATATATACACAATAATGAATGTACTGTTAAAATAATTAATTGGGAGCCCATTAGGCTGAGATAGCTCCAGTGCCTTGGGTTCCTACGAAAGCAAACTGAAACCCAACTCAATGTGAAGGGTCATATCCTAGGAAAATGAAACTTACTCTCAACCAATCAGAAACTACCAACAACTAACTTCTAACTAGGAACTTTATAGCTACTGTTACACTTTAACCAATCAAATATTTTCTTTTTCTTGCTTCCAATAAATACCTTATAGAAGTTTTCCCCTCCTGCCACCTTGGTGGAGCCCAAACTGCTTGTGGTTTGTCATCACCCGATTGATGAATTGCTGTCTACTCAAATAAACTTCAAAATTTTAATGTGCCTGGGCCGGCCCGGTGGTGCACTGCTACAATGCGCCGCTTGGGAGTGTGGTGGCGCTCCCGCCAAGGGTTCGGATCCCACATACAGACCGGTTCCCGCTCACTGGCTGAGCGAGGTGCGGGCGCAGCACCGAGGTTTGCGATCCCGTTGCTGGCCACGAAAAAAGACAAAAAAGGAAAAAAAAAAAATTTTTAATGTGCCTAAGTTTTACGTTTAACAGCACATACATGTACATACAACACATATTTTACAATTATTTTTAAAAAATGAAGTGTTAATAGTTTTCCCCACATACATAATGTCCTGGATAGAACACTTACCCTAGTAGGGTAGATGGTAAGTTGTCTTTAACCACTACTTTATTACATAAAATGCTTCACATGACTTTTTCTTTTGCACTAATTTTCTCCTTGTAGCCTTTTAAAGATATGTTTAGCTTCATTCTATTTGGACTTAAATGCAAACTTTTTGTGCGTGTGGCTTTTTTGACCTTTGTCTTCCTGTTTCCTTTGCCTTTTTGCCACTGAAATTCAAAGACAGTAAAACATGATTCTCCTTTTCAACACATCTTAGTGCCTTTCAATGTTCATAGTCAGGAAGTCCTGTCTGGTCTACATAAACTCTTTTGGTTAGTCATTGTAAAACCAGGGAGAAGAGGATGGGGCTGGGCCCAGTGGTAAAACATTCAAGTGATGAGAGAAAAAAAGAGGAAGTAGGGAAAGAAAAGCGAGGGAGAAAGGAGGAAAGGCAGGGAAAATATAAATAACTAAGAAAATTGGGAAGAAAGGGGGGTTGAAGAGAGAATCCTCCCAAAGCCAACTTGACTCAGGCCCTTCAAGAAGTCTTAACTAATCCTACACCCACCATGGTCAACTCTTTTATTGTGTTAACTCAGGATAAGTACTTAACCACGTTGAGATTGCTGGAATGTTGCTATGGTGTCCTGTGGTGTTCTACTGCAATGTTATACAAGAATCTGGCCATGGTTTAATTAATTTTGTGTGGAACTTTCCATGCACAAGACTGTTGTTCACAAATGTACTCTGAAGAGGACTCAGGAGTGAAGCCCTAATGGAGGCTCTGGTGAAATTTTCAGTGATTCATACTCCTTTCTGAAGATTTAAATTCTGCGTCAAGATTCTTATTCTGCTATAGTGAAACCTCTCTGTGATAATCCACTACTGGGATTCACAACACAATACCCCAAAGTATGGAACCTTGGCATAATGAGTACTTCGAACTGAAGGAAATTGGAAAGGCTTCAAAGGCAAGGTCTTTCTGACCTTCTCCCATCCTCCTGTCTCACACTCCTCTTTATCCCCCATAAGCAAGTCATAGAAACCAGAATTTCTCTTCCTCCAGGTGGGTCATAGAAACTAGAACTCCTCTTCCCCAAAGCAAACCATAAAACCTAGAAAGGCTACTCTTTCCCTGCTCCCTTGAAGACCCTCATTCTAGAGAGGTCCTACCTTATACCTGGGAGGAAGAAACGTTACAGAAAGACCAAGAAGCATCTGAACAGCCTTGCCAGGTTCTCTCCCTCAGTCTATTACCATTAGATCCTACCCCATTGTCCAATCACATTTCTACATGACTTTCCATTCTGCATCAAACCTAAGCATAAATATAGACAGTTTTACTTGGGTCTCTGAGTCTTCATTTCTGAAGGCTCCTGTGTCATGTAAAACTTTGATTAAGTAATTTTTTGTGCTTTTCTCTTAACCTATTTTTTGTTATAGGAATATAGGTTGTGACCCTCATGATGGGTAAGGAAAGGTATCACACCTTTCTGTCCCTACGCCAGTCACATAAGAGTTTACCACATAATTTTGGAACGGACAGTGACTTCAGATGTCATTAAATTTAACGTCATCTTGGCTTCATCACATTTTGCTCTGGGTGAGTTATTACTCACTTTGTGCCTCAATTTACTCAACTGTGAAACACGGTTAAAATATTACCTACCTCAATAGGGTTTTATGAAAATTACATAATGAAATTTACATAAATGTAAAAGCACTTTGAAGCATGTACGTAGTAATTGCTGAAAAATGTGAGCTATTAACAATTGATAAAGATAAGCCTGTTATTGTTACATTAACTGTTTCTCTATGACCGCAGATCTGTGTGGTGTGGGGAACCCACAACGGTGGGGGGAGGATTTCCTGGAGACTCTTTTCAGGGGTCTGTGAGGTCAAAACTATTTTCTTAATAATACTAAGAAGTTATTTGCCTTTTATATTCTCATTCACTCAAGGAGTTGGAGTGGAATTTTTCAGAGCTACATGAAGTGATAACCTTAATAGATAGAAGCAGCTAGAGAATTTGGTTGTCTTCTATTAAGCCAGACATAAAAAACTTTTCTAAGTTTTTAATTTTAACGTCATAAAATTGTTATTTATTTTTAACATGTAATGTATTAGTTATTTTAAATCAATATTTAAAAACTTTGTTTCAGGGCCTAGCCCGTGGCGCACTCGGGAGAGTGCAGTGCTGGGAGCGCAGCCACACTCCCGCCGCGGGTTCGGATCCTATATAGGGATGGCCGGTGCGCTCACTGGCTGAGCGCGGTGTGGGCGACACCACACCAAGGGTTGCGATCCCCTTACCGGTCACAAAAAAGACAAAAAAATAAAAATAAAAACTTTGTTTCAGTTCTAATACAATAAAATGATACAACAAAAGCTCTTTGAGGTCCTCAATAATCTCTTAAGAGTGTAAAGGGATCCTGACAACAAAGTTTGAGAGCCAGTGCTGTGATGCGAACCGTGACTGAACAAACATGGACGCCTTGTGATGGCCACACTTCATTCTTTCCAGCCTCCGTGCCTTTCTTGTGGTTTTCTCTGCCTGAAGGAACTTCTTCCATTTCTGCCTGCCAAAGTCCTTCCCCTCCTTCAAGAGATCTAAAACTGGTTCTGCTTGAAGCTGGTACAGCTTTCGGGTCCTCGACACCCTCTTCCGCGACGCGGGGCCCTCCAGGGAAGGTCCGAGCCTTCCCGGGACACCTGCCCTTCTCAGTCTTGGGTTAACACTGTGTTCACTGAGACTCTCGAGTTGAATGGCTTTCTCCCGACCACGGCGCTCCTTCCAGCACCAGCCCGGTAAAGCCACCGTATTCCCCGACTAAGAGGCTGCAGTGCCTGGGCTCAGCAGCCGGACGGGGCCGAAGGGTCGCGGGGAGCGGCAACGGATTCAACTAGTGCCCAGAGGGGCGAAGAGCGGCGGGAGAGCCAAAGCGGGTCCCCGCAGTCCTGGCTTCCCGGAAGCGCCCCGCCGAGTAGGGGCGGAGCCACGCGCCTACAGAGGGCGTGGCCTCCAGGCCGCGCGGGAAAGGGGCCGGCGCCGCTTGCGCGCGCACAGTCAGCGGCCGCGCGCAGCACGCTGAGGGCGGGGATGGCGGCGGCGGCGGCGGCGGCGGCGGGGGCGGGGG